>NW_025533969.1:87500-105000 GCF_020615455.1 Coregonus clupeaformis
TTTGGTCTCTAAACTGTTCTCATAGAGAGAGAGAGAGAGATTTCCTCCTCTTTATTTCTCTCTTCCCTCTGTCCTTTCCTCGCTCTAATTCCTTCACCCGTCTCTCTCTCTCACTCCTCCCTCTCTCTCTTTCTGTCGCTCTCTCTTGGTGCCAGGTCTAAATTAAAGATGGAGTTGACACGTGGGCATCTTTCCCACCAGCCTCTGCTGCCAGCTACAAACCAAGGGCAAGCCACTGCAACCTCTTTCACTCACTCACTCACTCACTCAATCTTTTCATTCATTCTTCTCCCTGTCATCTACCTGCAAACACACACACGCTGTAAGGGAAAGTGAGAAGGCAGGAGTGTGTGTGTGTGTGTGTGTGTGTGTGTGTGTGTGTGTGTGTGTGTGAGTGTGTGTGACAAGAAGAAACCAGCAGTCATGTCATAACATCTATCTTCTGTGTGAAAACAAACTTGTACTATTTACATCTATTTCTTTACCACCTTGTTTGGTTTTCCCTTGTGAACTGGTCACATGTTGGTCTGAAATCCCAAACCCTTCACCCTTTTCCATATGGGCTCTGGTCAAAAATAGTGCACTGTGTAGGGTACATTCGGGATGCAGACGTTATCTGTACGTGGACGGTGGACTAGAGTAGACTATTCTGTGGATATATTATAGTTATTATTATTCATCTGTCTCTATGTTGTCATTTTACATGACCAGTACTACTGACTAAAGGTGCCCCTGGGCAGGAAGGAGGGATGGAGGGAAGGAGGGATGGAGGGAAGGAGGGATGGAGGGAAGGAGGGAAGGAGGGAAGGAGGGATGGAGGGATGGAGAGGAGGGAAGGAGGGATGGAGGGAAGGAGGGATGGAGGGATGGAGGGATGGAGGAAGGAGGGATGGAGGAGAGGATGGAGGAAGGAGGGATGGAGGAAGGAAGGAGGGATGGAGGGAAGGAGGGATGAGGAAGGAGGGATGAGGGAAGGAGGGATGGAGGGAAGGAGGGGGATGGGAAGAAGGAGGGATGGAGGGAGGGGAGGAGGAAGGAGGGATGGAGGGGTAGTGGTAGCAGGGGAAGTGTCTGTGAGATGCTCTAGAAGTGAAAAAAAGGTCTTTCACTTCTAGAGCATCTCACAGACACTTCCCCTGCTACCACTACCCCTCCATCCCTCCTTCCCTCCTTCCCTCATCCCTCCATCCCTCCTTCCCTCCTTCCCTCTTTCTTTCTGTCCCTCACCCCTTCCTCTCCTCTCCTCCCCCCTCCTCACTTCTCCTCCCCCACTGAGGCTTGCTGCCTGTCTAACTTGCATTAATGTACCCCCCCCCCCCAACGTATATATTCACCATCATTGTTTATATAAACATTCTAACACTTCTAATTAAAAAATAGTAATTTTACCATACTTTTTTTTGTGGTGATTTAATGTAATATTGTCAGCTGAGCAACTTTGAATATTTATACATTGTGTGTGTGTATATATATATATATATATATATATTTTTTTGACGATAGGTTGGGGGGAGGGGATAGGACTCTTTCGGTTGTGAGGGACATTTTTTTAGTTTTATTAAACGTTTTCTGTGTTGAATGTTCTGTGTTGAATGTATGGTTCACAGGACCATTACTATGGTACTATTGGGGAGAAGAACAATGTTTTAAAGTTAAAGTTCCAGGGTGCTTTGGGACCCCATAAAGTTGTCTTTACAATATCCCAATTTATATGTATTTATGTACATCGGGGCATTAGTTTGGCCATTTTTATTTGGTTAGCACGTGTACAATGATCTTAGCACTAAAGAGGGTCTGTATGGTTTAGGGAAACTTCCCAGTAAATGTAACACACAAAACAACAGTTTTAACCTTCTGTCTCTCTTGTTCTGACGAGAATATATATATTTTTAAAAATTTATTTTTAAATAATTGCACTTTTATCACCCTGTTTTGATTTGTTTTTAAACCTTTTATTCCACGTTTTAAATAGTTTATAGTGTCACCTTATCTCTTCAATCAGTGCTTCTCAACCCTGGTCCTGGGGACCCAAAGGGGTGCACATTGTAGTTTTTTTTTTGACTTGGCACTACACAGCTGATTTTAAAATGATCAACTCATCATCAAGCTTTGATGATTTGAATCAGGTGTGTAGTGCTAAGGCAAAAAGTGAAATGGGTCCCCAGGACCAGGATTGAGAACCACTGTATTAGATAGCTACATGACTCCACTACGTTCTAGAATACGGCCAGATAATTCTACTGTAGAACACTATAAGTTCTAGAATACGGCCAGTGGTTCTATGTAAAACTTTAGAGGGGGTATATAGGCCTTCATGTTCACGTGCTAAAGAGTTCCATTGACGTTGTGTGCATGTATCAAATAAGATCTAAATGAAACATAAAGACAGAACCAGAAGGTTGCTCTTGGCTCGCTAACGCTGTTAGCCAGTTTCCTACCCGGGAGACTCAACCTGGGGGCTTATTCAGTTTAGCCTGGAGGGCTAGTTTCAGCTCTCTCCACACACACACACACACTTTTCAGGCTCACACTGTAGACCATGTGGCAACTATTCTCCCTTTCCTCCCCTCAGGCCTTCTGTAAGGCTATTGACTACCATCCTTTCTTACATCCACCTCTCTATCTCTCCATCCCTCCACCCCTCTCCACCTTCCCTCCCCCTCCATCCTCTATCCCTCCACCCTCTATCCCTCTATCCCTCCATCCCTCCACCTCCATCCCTCCACCTTTCCCTCTATCCCTCCACCCCTCTATCCCTCCATCCCTCCACCTCTCTATCCCTCTATCCCTCCACTCATCCCTCTATCCCTCTATCCCTCCACCCCTCTATCCCTCTATCCCTCTATCCCTCCATCCCTCCATCCCTCCATCCCTCTATCCCTCTATCCCTCTATCCCTCCACCCCTCTATCCCTCTATCCCTCCATCCCTCCATCCCTCTATCCCTCTATCCCTCTATCCCTCCATCCCTCCCTCATCCCTCTTCCCTCTCATCCCTCCACCTCCACTCCCTCTACCCTCCATCCTCTATCCCTCCACCCCTCCCTCCACCCCTCCATCCCTCCACCTCCACCCCCTCCACCTCCATCCCTCCACCCCTCCACCCTCCACCCCTCCACCCTCCACCCTCCATCCCTCCACCCCCTCCATCCCTCCACCCTCCACCCTCCATCTCTACACCCTCCACCCTCCACCCTCCACCCTCCATCCTCCATCCCTCCACCTCCACCCCTCCACCCTCCACCCTCCATCCCTCCATCACTCTATCCTCCACCCCTCCATCCCTCCATCCCTCCACCCCTCCATCCCTCTATCCCTCCACCCTCTATCCCTCCACCCCTCCATCCCTCTATCCCTCCATCCCTCAATCCCTCCACCCTCCACCCCTCCATCCCTCTATCCCTCCACCCTCTATCCCTCCATCCTCCACCCCTCCACCCTCCATCCCTCTACCTCTACCTCCATCCCTCCACCCTCCACCCCTCTATCCCTCCACCCTCCATCCCTCTATCCCTCTATCCCTCCACCCCTCCACCCTCCATCCCTCTATCCCTCCACCCTCCACCCTCCATCCCTCCATCCCTCCATCCCTCTATCCCTCTATCCCTCTATCCCTCCATCCCTCCACCCTCCATCCCTCCATCCCTCCATCCCTCCACCCTCCATCCCTCTATCCCTCTATCCCTCTATCCCTCCACCCCTCCACCTCCATCCCTCCATCCTCTATCCCTCCATCCCTCCATCCCTCTATCCCTCTATCCCTCCATCCCTCTATCCCTCCATCCCTCTATCCCTCCACTCCTCTATCCCTCCATCCCTCTATCCCTCCATCCCTCCATCCCTCTATCCTCCATCCCTCCACCCCTCCATCCCTCCATCCTCCACCCCTCCACCCTCCATCCCTCCACCCTCCATATCTCACCCTCCACCCTCCACCCCTCCACCCTCCACCCTCCATCCCTCCACCCTCCACCCTCCACCCCTCCACCCCCACCCTCCATCCCTCCACCCTCCACCCTCCATCCCTCCACCCCTCCACCCTCCATCCCTCCACCCTCACCCTCCATCCTCTTCCACCCTCCACCTCCCATCTCTACACACCTCCACCCCTCCATCCCCTCCACCCTCCCCTCCACCCTCCATCCCTCCACCCTCCATACTCTATCCCTCCACCCTCCACCCTCCATCCCTCCACCCTCCATCCCTCTATCCCTCCACCCCTCCATCCTCCACCCCTCCACCCTCTATCCCTCTAATCCCTAACTCTAATCCCTCCACCCCTCCATCCCTACATCCCTCCATCCCCTCCACCCTCCCATCCCTCCACCCTCCACCCCTCCATCCCTCCATCCCTCCATCCCTCCACCCTCCACCCCCTCCATCCCTCCACCCCTCCATCCCTCTATCCCTCCATCCCTCCACCCTCCACCCCTCCATCCCTCCATCCCTCCACCCTCCACCCCTCCACCCCTCCATCCCTCCACCCTCCATCCCTCCATCCCTCCACCCTCATCCCTCCATCCCTCCACCCTCCACCCTCCATCCCTCCATCCCTCCACCCTCCATCCCTCCACCCCTCCATCCCTCCATCCCACCCTCCACCCTCCATCCCTCCACCCCTCCACCCCTCCACCCTCCATCCCTCCACCCCTCCATCCCTCCACCCTCCACCCTCCATCCCTCCACCCCTCCACCCTCCACCTCCATCCCTCCACCCCTCCACCCCTCCACCTCTCCATCCCTCCACCCTCCACCCTCCATCTCTACACCCTCCATCCCTCCACCCTCCACCCTCCACCCTCCATCCCTCCACCCTCCATCCTCCACCCTCCACCCCTCCATCCCTCCACCCCTCCACCCCTCCACCCTCCATCCCTCCACCCCTCCACCCTCCATCTCCACCCTACACCCTCCACCCCTCCACCCTCCACCTCCACCCCTCCACCCCTCCATCCCTCCACCCCTCCACCTCCATCTCTACACCCTCCATCCTCCACCCTCCATCCCTCTATCCTCCACCCTCCATCCTCTATCCCTTAATCCCTCTATCCTCTATCCCTCCCACCCCTCCATCCCTCTATCCCTTAATCCCTTCAATCCCTCCACCCCTCCATCCCTCCATCCCCCACCCCACCATCCCTATATCCCTCCACCCTCCACCTCCATCTCTCCACCCTCCATCCCTCCACCCTCCATCCCTCTATCCCTCCACCCTCCACCCCTCCATCCCTCCATCCCCTCCATCCCTCCACCCTCCATCCCTCTATCCCTCTATCCCTCCACCCTCCACCCTCCATCCCTTAATCCCTCCACCCCTCCACCCCCTCCACCTCATCCCTATACACCCCACCCATCTCCACCCTCAAACCCCAATCCCACCCTCCACCCTCTCCATCCTCCACCCTCCACCCTCCACCCCAAACTCCACCCCCACCTCCACCCTCCACCACTCACCTCCATCCTCCACCCTCCACCCTCCACCCTCATCTCACCCCTCTCACCCTCCATCCCTCCACCTCCACCCTCATCCCTCCACCCCTCCACCCTCCACCCCTCCATCCTAACCCCCCACTCCGAACATCCCTCCACCCTCCACCCCCACCCTCCATCCCTCCACCCTCCACCTCCACCCTCATCCCCCCACCTCCATCCCTCCACCCTCCATAATTCCTCCACCTCCATCTCTACACCCTCCACCCTCCATCCCTCACCCCTCCATCCCTCCACCCCTCCTATCCTAATCCATCCCTCCACCCCTCCACCCTCCATCTCTACACCCCTCCACCTCCACCCTCCACCCTCCATCCTCCAACCTCCACCCTCCATCTACACCCATCTCATCCTCCACCTCCACTCCATTCTCCACCCCCCACCCTCCATCCACACACTCATCCCCCCACCCCAATCTCCATCCCTCCATCCCTCATCTCCTTCATCCCCTCCATCCCTCCACCCACTCTTCACCCCTCCATCTCCTCACACCCTCCACCCTCTCATCTCATCTCCTCCACCTCCATCTACTACCCTCATCCCCTCATCCCTCCACCTCTCCATCCTCCACCCTCATCTCTACACCTCATCCCCACCAACAACCCATCCCCACCCCAACCCCACCCTCAAATCCACTCACCCTAACCATCCCCTCCATCCCTCCACCCCTCCATCTCTACACCCATCTCCACCCTCCACCATCCTTTCCATCCCAACTACACCCAATATTCATCTCTCCAACCTCCATTCCCACTCCATCCCTCCATTCATCCCACCCACCTCCCTTTAATCCTCTCCACCCCATCCTCTCCATCTCCCCACCCTCCACCCTTTAATCCCCTCCACTCTCCATCCCTCCATCCATCCCTCCATCCCCATCTCTCCACTCCTCATCCCTCCACCTCCATCCCTCCATCCCTCCATTCTCTATCCCTCATCTCTATCCCTCTATCCCTCCACCCTTCATCCCTCCATCTCTCCACCTCCACCCCCTTAATCCCTCCACCCCTCCATCCCTCCATCCCTCCACCCCTCCATCCCTCCATCCCTCCACCTCCATCCTCCATCCCTCCATCCCTCCACCCCTCCACCCCTTAACCCCTCCACCCCTCCATCCCTCCACCCCTCCACCCCTCCATCCCTCCACCCCTCCATCCTCCATCCCTCCACCCCTCCACCCCTCCATCCTCCATCCCTCCATCCCTCCACCCCTCCATCCCCTCCATCCCTCCATCCCTCCACCCATCCATCCCTCCACCCTCCATCCCTCCACCCCTCCACCCTCCACCCATCCATCCCTCCACCCCTCCATCCCTCCATCCCTCCACCCTCCACCCCTCCATCCTCCATCCCTCCATCCCTCCACCCTCCACCCTCCATCCCTCCACCACCCCTCACACCCTCCATCCCTCCACCCTCCACCCCTACACCCCTCCATCCCTCCATCCCTCCACCCTCCACCCTCCATCCCTCCATCTCCATCCCTCCACCCCTCCACCCTCCACCCTCCATCCCTCCACCCTCCATCCCTCCACCCCTCTATCCTCCATCTACCCTCCATCCCTCCACCCTCCATCTCTCCACCCCTCCACCCCTCAATCCCTCCATCTCTCCACCCCTCCATCCCTCCACCCCTCCATCCCTCCACCCTCCATCTCTCCACCCTCCATCCCTCCATCCCTCCACCCTCCACCCCTCCATCCCTCCATCCCTCCACCCCTCCACCCCTTCACCCTCCATCCCTACATCCCCCACCCCTCCATCCCTCCACCCTCCATCTCTCCACCCTCTACACCCCTCCATCTCTCCACCCTCCACCCTTAATCCCTCCATCTCCACCCTCCATCTCTCCATCTCTCCATCCCTCCACCCCTCTATCCCTCCATCCCTCCATCTTCACCCCTCCATCTCTCCATCCCTCCACCCTCCAATCCCTCCATCTCTCCACCCCTAATCCCTCCATCTCTCCATCCTCCACCCCTTCATCCCTCCATCCCTCCATACCCTCCACCCTCCATCTCTCCACCCCTCCACCCCTTAATCCCTCCATTCTCCATCCCTCCACCCTCCATCTCTCCACCCTCCACCCCTTAATCCCTCCATCTCTCCATCCTCCACCCCTCCATCTCTCCACCCCTCCATCTCTCCACCCTCCACCCCTCCATCTCTCACACCCTCCACCCCTCCATCTCTCCACCCCTCCATCTCTCCACCCTCCATCTCTCCACCCCTCCATCCCTCCATCCTCTCCACCCCTCCATCTCTCCACCCTCCACTCCCTCCATCCCTCCACCCCTCCATCTCTCCACCCCTTAATCCCTCCATCCCTCCACCTCCATCTCTCCACCCCTCCACCCCTTAATCCCTCCATCTCTACACCCCTCCATCTCTCCACCCCTCCACCCCTTAATCCCTCCATCTCTACACCCCTCCATCTCTCCACCCCTCCACCCCTTAATCCCTCCATCTCTACACCCCTCCATCTCTCCACCCCTCCACCCCTTAATCCCTCCATCTCTACACCCCTCCATCTCTCCACCCCTCCACCCCTTAATCCCTCCATCTCTACACCCCTCCACCCTCCATCTCTTCACCCCTTAATCTCTCCACCCCTCCATCCCTCCATCTCTCCACCCTCCATCTCTTCACCCCTTAATCCCTCCATCTCTTCACCCCTCCATCCCTCCATCTCTCCATCCCTCCATCTCTTCATCCCTCCATCTCTCCACCCCTCCATCCCTCCATCCCTCCATATCTCCACCCTTTAATCCCTCCATCTCTCCACCCCCTAATCCCTCCATCTCTTCACCCCTCCATCCCTCCATATCTCCACCCCCTAATCCCTCCATCTCTCCACCCCCTAATCCCTCCATCTCTTCATCCCTCCATCTCTCCATATCTCCACCCTTTAATCCCTCCATCTCTCCACCCCTTAATCCCTCCATCTCTTCACCCCTTAATCCCTCCATCTCTTCACCCCTCCATCTCTCCATCTCTTCACCCCTTAATCCCTCCATCTCTCCACCCCTCCATATCTCCACCCCTCCACCCCTCCATCTATCCACCCCTCCATCCCTCCATCTCTCCACCCCTTAATCCCTCCATCTCTTCACCCCTTAATCCCTCCATCTCTTCACCCCTTAATCCCTTCATCTCTCCACCCCTCCATCCCTCCATCTCTCCACCCCTCCATCCCTCCATCTCTTCACCCCTTAATCCCTCCATCTCTCCATCCCTCCATCTCTTCACCCCTCCATCCCTCCATCTCTTCACCCCTTAATCCCTCCATCTCTTCACCCCTCCATATCTCCACCCCTCCATCCCTCCATCTCTTCACCCCTTAATCCCTCCATCTCTCCACCCCTTAATCCCTCCACCCCTCCATCCCTCCATCTCTCCTCCCCTCCACCCCTCCATCTCTCCACCCCTCCATCCCTCCATCTCTTCACCCCTTAATCCTTCCATCTCTTCACCCATCCATATCTCCACCCCGCCATCCCTCCATCTCTTCACCCCTTAATCCCTCCTTCTCTTCACCCCTTAATCCCTCCATATCTCCATCCCTCCATCTCTTCACCCCTCCATCCCTCCATCTCTTCACCCCTTAATCCCTCCATCTCTCCACCCCTTAATCCCTCCACCCCTCCATCCCTCCATCTCTCCACCCCTTAATCCCTCCATCTCTCCATCTCTCCACCCCTTAATCCCTCCATCTCTTCACCCCTTAATCCTTCCACCCTTCTCTCCCCTTCATAAGCCACTTAATAAAGAGAGAGAGAGGTATAGGTTTCATCCCAAATGACACCCTTTTCCCTATATAGTGCACTACTTTTGACCAGGGTCAATAGGGCTCTAGTGAAAAGTAGTGCACTATATAAGGGAATAGGGTACCACTTGGGGCTCAGATAGTTTGTTGACACTGTATGTAGAAAGGACTGATTGCCTTGTCATAGAGAATTATGGATGTAATCATTTTTATTATCTGGAGAAATAATATAAACCTGTATAATTGTAAATACAGAATTTTGGCTAAAATATCGGCCTTGTCTTGGTTGGTTGGTTGGTTGATGGTGGTTGGTTGTTGGTTGGTTGGTTTTATTTGATAATTAAAATAACAGTACATGAAAATAAAAATGTAGGAGGATAAAATACAAAGACTGAATTTATTTCTGGTCTCTTGTTGTTTTTGGTTTCTGTATCCTTTCCTGGGAACAAGGTTTTCAAGAAGCAGTGCCAGTAGATTGCGAAACTGTGTAATATTTCCTGCAAACGAGTAGATTAAGCAATATTTTAAACGGCAGCTATTCTTGTGCAATATTGTTTTTGTTGTGTAAACTAACCATTTTATAATGTGCAGTACTAGACCCTTTCCAAATGGCACCCAATTCCTTTATATAGTGCACTACGTTTGACCAGCGCCATATGGGTCGCGGTAGTGCAATTTAAAAGTAGTGCACTTTATCCCAAACAGGGTGTCATTTGGGATACAACCCGTGCTTGTGTAATATTGTGTTCAGGCCAAAATATTGAGGAAGTCCAAATGTGACGACAAAAGGGAGTAGTCTGGGGTTATGTTGAAAAGTTGCGTGATGACATTTTGTTCATATAATGTAAAAACAACAAGTATCAATAGACGAATGTAGCGGTAGTAGAGAATTCCATGATCATTTCATCATTCAGTAACACATCAGACCAAGGGGTCTGGACCTTTATGCCATGGGAGGTAGGGCATCTATTAACCACCGTGTGTCAGCCCCGTCTTTCCTTTCATCGGTCGGCAGGAATGACCAATCACTCGCACGCACGCACACACACACACACACACACACACACACACACACACACACAAGCTACTACTTACTCTAGCCTTGGTAATTGACTGTTTAAAGGAAAATTCCACCCAAAAACTATATTTTGGTATTTGTTTGATTAGTCCATTGTTGATATAGTCCCCCAAAAAAAAAAAAACATGGCATGTCAGCAATCAAGTTTTCAAGATAGATATACAACTTTTAAAATACAGACATTTAGCCGGTACAAAAGGCAGCAGCATCTGTATTTCTGTGTTTTAGAATCTTGAAAACTTGATTTCTGTATCTTGAAAACTTGATTGCGGACATGCAAAAACATGTTGGACTATATCAACAATGGACTAATGAATCAAACACCAAAAGAGAGTTTGTGGGTGTAATTTTCCTTTAACAGCCCTACATGCAAGCTGCACGTGTAAACACAGTCAGCACAGAGACTGGGGATTGAAGCACAGACATATTTGAAAGGGTGTCCTGCTGTGTGCGCACACACACATAACCACTCATCTCTCTATATGTTTGAGCAGCTTAAGTAGGAGCAGCACAGAGCCTTTTATCCCCCGCTCTCATTCCACTCCTCTTTTATCCCTCTCTCTCATTCCACTCCTCTTTTATCCCTCTCTCTCATTCCTCTCCTCCATTCATCCTCTCTATCCAGGATCCCAGACATACCGCTAAACCATCTTTGCTAAGCTCACATTTCAGACACACACACACATATACTCAGCCACAGTGATGTTTGTGTTTAAGATCCGGATATTTCTCTCCTTATCTCTTCTCTCTCTGTCTATGTCTGTCTCTCTCCACTTCTCTCCCTCTCCACCCTTCTCTCTCTCTCACTCCATCAGGCTGGAGTATATGTGACTGGCTTCCTTCAAACTTGGCTAAGTGTATCTCAACGTTTTAAACATTAGCTATATCTACAGTGCTGTTAGCTATATCTACAGTGCTACGTTAGCTATATCTACAGTGCTGTTAGCTATATCTACAGTGATACGTTAGCTATATCTACAGTGCTATGTTAGCTATATCTACATTGTTATGTTAGCTATATCTACAGTGCTACGTTAGCTATATCTACAGTGCTACGTTAGCTATATCTACAGTGCTGTTAGCTATATCTACAGTGATACGTTAGCTATATCTACAGTGCTATGTTAGCTATATCTACAGTGTTATGTTAGCTATATCTACAGAGTTATGTTAGCTATATCTACAGTGTTAGCTACAGTGCATTCGGAAAGTAATCGGACCCCTTGACTTTTTCCACATTTTGTTACGTTACAGCCTTATTCTAAAATTGATTAAATCGTTTTTTCCCTTCATCAATCTACACACAATACCCCATAATGACACAGCAAAAACAGGTTTTATGAAATTTTAGTAAATGTATACATTTAAAAAAAAAAAGATATCACATTTACATAAGTATTCAGACCCTTTACTCAGTACTTTGTTGAAGCACCTTTGGCAGCGATTACAGCCTCGAGTCTTCTTGGGTCTGACGCTACAAGCTTGGCACACCTGTATTTGGGGAGTTTCTCCCATTCTTCTCTGCAGATCCTCTCAAGCTGTCAGGTTGGATGGGGAGCGTCGCTGAACAGCTATTTTCAGGTCTCTCCAGAGATGTTCAAGTCCGGGCTCTGGCTGGGCCACTCAAGGACATTCAGAGACTTGTCCCGAAGCCACTGCTGCATTGTCTTGGCTGTGTGCTTAGGGTCGTTGTCCTGTTGGAAGGTGAATCTTTGCCCCAGTCTGAGGTCCTGAGCGCTCTGGAGCAGGTTTTCATCAAGGATCTCTCTGTACTTTGCTCTGTTCATCTTTCCCTCGATCCTGACTAGTCTCCCAGTCCCTGCCGCTGAAAAACACCCCACAGCATGATGCTGCCACCACCATGCTTCACCGTAGGGATGGTGACAGGTTTCCTCCAGACGTGACGCTTGGCATTTAGGCCAAAGCGTTTCATCAGACCAGAGAACCTTGTTTCTCATGTTCTGAGAGTCCTTTAGGTGCCTTTTGGCAAACTCCAAGTGGGCTGTCATGTGCCTTTTACTGAGGAGTGGCTTCTGTCTGGCCACTTTACCATAAAAGGCCTGATTGGTGGAGCGCTGCAGAGATTATATTCTTTCTGGAAGGTTCTCCCATCTCCACAGAGGAACTCTGGAGCTCTGTCAGAGTGACCATCGGGTTCTTGGTCACCTCCCTGACCAAGGCCCTTCTCCCCCGATTGCTCAGTTTCCCAGGCGGCCAGCTCTAGGAAGAGTCTTGGTGGTTCCAAACTTCTTCCAGTTAAGAATTATGGCGGCCACTGTGTTTTTTTTGGGACCTTCAATGCTGCAGACATTTTTTGGTACCCTTCCACAGATCTGTGCCTCGACACAATCCTTTCTCTGAGCTCTACAGACAATCAACCTCATGGCTTGGTTTTTTCTCTGACATGCACTGTCAACTGTTGGACCTTAGATAGACAGGTGTGTGCCTTTCCAAATCATGTCCAATCAATTGAATTTACCACAGGTGGACTCCAATCAAGTTGTAGAAACATCTCAAGGATGATCAATGGAAACAGGCTGCACCTGAGCTCAATTTTGAGTCACATAGCAAAGGGTCTGAATACTTAATTTTAATTAATTTGCAAAAATTTCAATAAACCTGTTTTTGCTTTGTCATTATGAGGTATTGTGTGTAGATTGATGAGGATTTGTATTTAATCTATTTTAGAATAAGGCTGTAACGTAACAAAATGTGGAAAAAGTAATGGGGTCTGAATACTTTCCGCATGCACTGTATACAGTGCCTTCAGAAAGTATTCATACCCCTTGACTTATTGCACATGTTGAATTGGCCACAGGTGAACTCCATGTTGTAGTGATGATCTCAAGGATGATACAAGGAAATTGGATGCACCTGAGATCAGTATGGAGTGTCATAGCAATGGGGTGTGAATACTTACAGTACCAGTCAAAAGTGTGCTGAAATTATTAATTAAATATTATGTAATATATTACATGTGGATAACGTATTAGCGGGCGGCAGGTAGCTTAGTGGTTAAGGGCGTTGTGCCAGTAACCGAAAGGTCGCTGGTTCTAATCCCCGAGCCGACTAGGTGAAAAATCTGTCGATGTGCCCTTGAGCAAGGGACTTAACCCTAATTGCTCATGTAAGTCGCTCTGGATAAGTGTCTGCTAAATGACTAAAATTTAAAATGTAAATGTTAGTACAGCCAGTCACTACAGAGATACAGGCGTCCTTCCTGTCGGAGAGGAAGACAACCGCTCAGGGATTTCACCGTGGCGACTGGCGACTGTAGCCCGAATGAAATGACTAGTGGCCTCATGGGTGGAATGTTATTCATATTTTTCATAGTTAATCAACATTATTTTACAAAACAGCCGAAAATCAGGTGTTTCTACGTCAATGGTTTTGTTATATTTCAGTCTGTGATGTACAGTGCCTTCGGAAAGTATTCAGACCCCTTGACTTTTTCCACATTTTGTTACGTTACAGCCTTATTCTAAAATTCTTGGAAAAATTACTTGTCATGCACAAAATAGATGTCCTAACCGACTTGCCAAAACTATAGTTTGTTAACAAGAAGTTTGTGGAGTGGTTGAATAACGACTCCAACCTAAGTGTATGTAAACTTCCGACTTCAACTGTATATATATGTGTGTGTAAACCTTCACTAAAAGGTGCTAACTTTAGAGTAGGGCTCTCTCTCCTCTTCTTCTCTCTCTCTCCTCTTCGTCTCTCTCCTCTTCTTCTCTCTCTCCTTCTCTCGCTCCTCTTCTTCTCTCGCTCCTCTTCTTCTCTCTCCTCTTCTTCTCTCTCTCCTTCTTCTCTCGCTCCTCTTCTTCTCTCGCTCCTCTTCTTCTCTCTCTCTCTCCTCTTCTTCTCTCTCCTCTTCTTCTCTCTCCTCTTCTTCTCTCTCGCCTTCTTCTCTCTCTCCTTCTTCTCTCTCTCCTCTTCTTCTCTCTCCTATTCACTCTCTCTTCTTCTCTCTCCTCTTCTCTCTCTCTCCTCTTCTTCTCTCTCTCCCATTCTCTCTCTCCCCTTCTCTCTCTCCTCTTCTTCTCTCTCTTCTTCTCTCTCTCCTCTTCTTCTCTCTCTCCTCTTCTTCTCTCTCTCCTCTTCTTCTTCTCTCTCTCCTCTGCTCTCTCTTCTCTCTCTCCTCTTCTTCTCTCTCTCTCCTCTTCTTCTCTCTCTTCTTCTCTCTCTCCTCTTCTCTCTCTCCTCTTCTTCTCTCTCTCCTCTTCTCTCTCTCCTCTTCACTCTCTTCTTCTCTCCTTCTTCTCTCGCTCCCCTTCTTCTCTCTCCTCTTCTCTCTCTCTCCTCTTCTTCTCTCTCCTCTTCTCTCTCTCTCCTCTTCTTCTCTCTCTCTCCTCTTCTTCCCTCTCTCCTGCGGGACTGTTTTCTCTTCTGTTTCGTTCTTTCCTTCCGTTCCTCTTCAGCAGAGGTGTCACGCTACCGTGGTTACCTGCGGTTGCCGTGGGAATAGCAACTGTCTGTCAGTCACGCTCCTGTTGTCAGGCTATCGTCAAGGGGTAGTTGACAGAAAAGTTTTTATTATGAAGATCATTATTTTAAACTTTATTTATTTCTCAGGGTTTGTCTGGTTGAAGTGAAAACAATAAACATTTTAAACTCTAAGAAGAGCGTTCACTCAGCCTTCTCTCACTCTCTCCTCTCACTCTTTCTACCCTCTTTCTCTCGTTCCCTTTCGATGCAATTACATTTCTCTCTCACTCTTTGTCTTTCTTTCACTCTCTCCCTCTCTCTCTCCCCCTCTCTCTCCCTTTCTCTCTCTCAATGCTGTTCAGTAGATGTGATAGAATAATCGAAATAATAACACACAAGTCATCTGTTGAGTTGGTTTTAATTCAGCTTGGAGAAAAAGAAAGACACATGTTTGGTCTTTCTGAACAACCTTTGACCTTGTTTCCTTAAGTCTGTAGTCTATCTCTACAAGGTTTTCCCAACAACACATTATAATGGAATGAGATAAAAGTCGTGCAATTATGGGAGACAGTGTAACACACACACACACACACACACACACACACACACACACACACACACACACACACACACACACAGTAATAGACAAAGATATACACACAGGAAAAACAGTCCAGATGTAGTTTCTTAATGTTGTCTAATTCTCTGTAGTTCTCTCATGTCTTAACACATTAACATAAAGAACTTCTTCAAATAAAAGGAATAATAAAATCATAAAGAAATTATATATTAGAATGAAACATCCATAAATCCATATCACTTTGTGAACTCTTTTTTAAAGAACAGAAGAAAAGGAATATAAAAACTAATGGATAAACACAAAACAGAGCCAAGGAGTAGCATAGCAACGAAGTGGCTGATATTAGCAGAGATAAGGGAGGGGAACCAAGCACAAAGAAATCAATAGATACAAAAAGACTGATATGTGACTGGTAGGTGCCATACACAGTGGTACCTTAATAGAAAATGACTCAAGTGAAAGTCACCCACTTATATACTACTTGAGTAAAAGTCTTAAAGTATTTGGTTTTAAATATACTTAAGTATCAAAAGTCAATGTAATTGCTAAAATATACTTAAGTATCAAAAGTAAAAGTATAAATCATTTTAAATTCCTTATATTAACCAAACCAGACGGCACCATTTTGTGTTTTCTTTATTTACGTATAACCAGGGGCACACTCCAACACTCAGACATCATTTACAAACAAAGCATTTGTGTTTAGTGAGTCCGCCATATCAGAGGCAGTAGGGATGTTCTCTTGATAAGTGTGTGAATTGGACCATTTTCCTGTCAAAATGTAACGATGTACTTTTGGGTGTCAGGGAAAATGTATGGAGTAAAAAGTACATCATTTTCTTTAGGAATGTAGTAAAGTAAAAGTTGTCAAAAATATAAATAGTAAAGTACAGAAACCCAAAAAACTACTTAAGAAGTACTTTAAAATATTTTCAGTTAAGTACTTTACATCACTGGACACACACACACACACACACACACAACGGGCATGGGCTGTACTGATAAAGGGCAAACACAGACGATAACACAGCAACAAACACAGACAAACAACAAACAAACAACAAACAAACAACAAACTACCAAACTAAAACAAAGCACATCATAAAGGGGGATCTTACCTAACAGTATCTCTTCCAGCCCAGCCTAACCCAGTTCATGACTGAGTGTGTGTGTAAGTGTACTGTAAGTGTGCAAACGTGTGTGTGTCTGTCTGTCTGTGTGTGTCTCCTGCTTGTCAGACAGAGGGTCCCAGACGCTTCATTACTTCACTTTCACTACTTCACTACTTCCTGTGATTGGATCAGTGCTGTTCCAACGCATCTATTACATACGAACAGACACAGACACACACAGACAGACACACAGACACACACACAGACACACACACAGAGACACACACACACAGACAGACACAGACACACACAGACAGACAGACAGACAGACACACAGACACACAGACAGACACACAGACAGACACACACAGACAGACACACAGACAGACACACACACAGAGAGACACACACACAGAGACAGACACACACACACAGACAGACAGAGACAGACACACACACAGACAGACACACACACACACGCAGACACACACACACACAGACAGGCACACACACAGACAGACACACACACAGACACACACAGACACACACACAGACAGACACACAGACACACACACAGACAGACACACAGACACACACACAGACAGACAGACACACACACACACAGACAGACACACAGACACACACACAGAGACACACACAGACACACACACAGAGACACACACACACACACAGACAGACACACAGACACACACACACACAGACAGACACACAGACACACACACACACACACAGACAGACAGACAGACACACACACACACACAGAGACACACACACAGACAGACACACAGACACACACACAGACACACACACGCAGACACACACACGCAGACACACACACACACACGCAGACACACAGACACACACATGCGCACACACACACACGTAAGCAGACATACACAGATATATACACATTTTATTAGGTACACCCATCTAGTACCGGGTCTTTGTACCCCCCTTTGTACCTTTCACACCAGGCAGGGGGTACAAATCCTGACTCTGCCATCAGCATGACGCAACAAGAACCTGGGA
>NW_025533969.1:110000-130000 GCF_020615455.1 Coregonus clupeaformis
ACAAGAAATAAGACAAAAAAATAAATAAATTGAACGTGCATAACTATTCACCCCCCCCAAAGTCAATACTTTGAAGAGCCACCTTTTGCAGCAATTACAGCTGCAAGTATCTTGGGGTATGTCTCTATAAGCTTGGCACATCTAGCCACTGGGATCTTTGCCCATTCTTCAAGGCAAAACTGCTCCAGCTCCTTCAAGTTGGATGGGTTCCGCTGGTGTACAGCAATCTTTAAG
This sequence comes from Coregonus clupeaformis, assembly GCF_020615455.1. Classification (NCBI taxonomy): domain Eukaryota; kingdom Metazoa; phylum Chordata; class Actinopteri; order Salmoniformes; family Salmonidae; genus Coregonus; species Coregonus clupeaformis. Next base: position 110,235 of record NW_025533969.1, read on the forward strand.
TCATACCACAGATTCTCAATTGGATTGAGGTCTGGGCTTTGACTAGGCCATTCCAAGACATGTAAATGTTTCCCCTTAAACCACTCAAGTGTTGCTTTAGCAGTATGCTTAGGGTCATTGTCCTGCTGGAAGGTGAACCTCTGTCCCAGTCTCAAATCTCTGGAAGACTGAAACAGGTTTCCCTCAAGAATTTCCCTGTATTTGCCGCCATCCATCATTCCTTCAATTCTGACCAGTTTCCCAGTCCCTGCCGATGAAAAACATCTCCACAGCATGATGCTGCCACCACCGTGCTTCACTGTGGGGATGTTGTTCTCGGGGTGATGAGAGGTGTTGGGTTTGCGCCAGACATAGCGTTTTCCTTGATGGCCAAAAAACTCAATTTTTGTTTCATCTGACCAGAGTACCTTCTTCCATATGTTTGGGGAGTCTCCCACATGGCTTTTGGTGAACACCAAACGTGTTTGCTTATTTATTTCTTCAAGCAATGGCTTTTTTCTGGCCACTCTTCCGTAAAGCCCAGCTCTGTGGAGTGGTACGGCTTAAAGTGGTCCTATGGACAGATACTCCAATCTCCGCTGTGGAGCTTTGCAGCTCCTTCAGGGTTATCTTTGGTCTCTTTGTTGCCTCTCTGATTAATGCCCTTCTTGCCTGAATTGTGTTGGGCGGCCCTCTCTTGGCAGGTTTGTTGTGGTGCCATATTTTTCCCATTTTTTAATAATGGATTTAATGGTGCTCCGTGGGATGTTCAAAGTTTCTGGTATTTTTTTATAACCCAACCCTGATCTGTACTTCTCCACAACTTTGTCCCTGACCTGTTTGGAGAGATCCTTTATGGTGCCGCATGCTTGGTGGTGCCCCTTGCTTAGTGGTGTTGCAGACTCTGGGGCCTTTCAGAACAGGTGTATATACTGAAATCATGTGACACTTAGATTGCACACAGGTGGACTTTATTTAACTAATTATGTGACTTATGAAGGTAATTGGTTGCACCAGATCTTATTTAGGGGCTTCATAGCAAAGGGGGTGAATACATATGCATGCACCACTTTTCCGTTATTTATTTTTTAGAATTTTTTGAAAACAAGTTATTTTTTTCATTTCACTTCACCAATTTGGACTATTTTGTGTATGTCCATTACATGAAATCCAAATAAAAATCCATTTAAATTACAGGTTGTAATGCAACAAAATAGGAAAAACTCAGAGGGATGAATACTTTTACAAGGCACTGTATTGGCATGACAACATAGTTAGTTAGTTAGTTAGTTAGTTATTTTGTTAATTAGTTAGTTAGTTGGTTAGTCCTTGGTTTAGTTTAATGGCTGTACAACAGATGGAGGACGGGTGCATCCCAATAATATTTCCTTCCTCCTGAAACGTACACTTGTTCACTATTTCCCACAAATCTAAAATCATTTAATCGGTGTAGGCATGGGATAGAGGGAGTTTCCCCACCATATTTCCTATACCAGTCATTTTATTTTCAAATCAGTGAAGGGAAGTGAACAAGTGCACACTTTGGGAGGAAGGAGAGATCTGTGTGCTCCCATAGAGTTGCACTAGAGAGCTCATCTACTATATCTTTGCCAGTGCACCCTCTATCCAACTCTATGGTCTCCTCCCATTGAGACTGAAACCAAGAGGGCATAGTCCATAGTCTTTACACGAGTCCCAAGCAAGTTGCCTTATATATCTATATTCAGCATAAAACCCATAGTTTGTTTGTTTGTTTAGTTTTTAAGACAAACGTCGGAAATGGCTCTTACGCACGATACACAGTTAGAAACACTAGATCAGTCATCATCATCAGATTTCATTGGTATTTTCTTTCAATTAAGTTTGTCAGTTTGGTCCATGCTCCTTTCTGTTTCTGGTTACCTCATATCCTGTTTGGGCATTACATCATTTCCTGCTTGGTCATAATGGTTGGAACCAGGGATGGAATATAAGGATTTTGGGCACTGGTCAGCCGGGCTAGTCGACTAAAATGTTTGGTAGCCTGGGTCCAAAATCTGTACCACACAATATTTGAAAAGACAAAATGTCACTAGTCGGTGGGCTAGTTGGTCACATTTTCTACTAGCAGGCTAGTTTAATCTTGTTTCTTTTATATCCAACAATAGTATTTTTTAAAAGTATTTTCATATATTTCATTTTCAACATTTACTTTATTCCAAAGTCCAGTTATTATCATTACGTACAGTTCTTTCATAATCAATGATAATCTTTTCATATCATCTTCTCTTCATTCCAATGCTTTTAACATACTGTGCCATTTCTTCATAATGATTTTCATTATTTATTATTTTCTTTACAATTTCACAATAACAACATCTACACACCACGCCATCGAAAAGGAGTAGAAAAAGTGGGAGGGGCAAGGTCTTCCTTAGGGAGCAAGGTGACTTGGGATTGGCTCAACAGGAGCGGGGAAAGAGGTGTGGTCTAACGTCCTCTACTAGCCTATCACTTTAAGACAATATTAAGACGTTTACAGTCTATTGGAGAATAAGGCTGGACGGAGTGAACGAGGGAAAGAGAAAAAGGAGGAGAGTTGTAAAGCTGGGGATAGAAGGGTAGCAGGGGTTGAAGTGTCTGATATGGCCCCTGCCTAGTGCACAGGTAAGGACAACAGCAGTCTTTCACTGAGATGAGGAAAGGGAGAGTTGTTGTACTGACTAGTGTTAGATGGGGAAAGGGAGAGTTGCTGTACTGACTCTAGTGTTAGATGGGGAAAGGGAGGGGTAGATTTGTATTGACTCTAGTGTTAGATGGGGAAAGGGAGGGGTAGATTTGTATTGACTCTAGTGTTACATGGGGAAAGGGAGGGGTAGATTTGGACAGCCTCTAGTGTTAGATGGGGTAAGGGAGGGGTAGATTTGGACAGCCTCTAGTGTTAGATGGGGTAAGGGAGGGGTAGATTTGTATTGACTCTAGTGTTAGATAGGGGGTAGATTTGTATTGACTCTAGTGTTAGATGGGGAAAGGGAGGGGTAGATTTGGACAGCCTCTAGTGTTAGATGGGGTAAGGGAGGGGTAGATTTGTATTGACTCTAGTGTTAGATGGGGAAAGGGAGGGGTAGATTTGTATTGACTCTAGTGTTAGATGGGGAAAGGGAGGGGTAGATTTGTATTGACTTTAGTGTTCGATGGGGAAAGGGAGGGGTAGATTTGTATTGACTCTAGTGTTAGATGGGGAAAGGGAGGGGTAGATTTGTATTGACTTTAGTGTTCGATGGGGAAAGGGAGGGGTAGATTTGTATTGACTCTAGTGTTAGATGGGGAAAGGGAGGGGTAGATTTGTGGTAGAAGTTGAAGGGGTGAGGGGACCACTGACGGAGTTAGGTGGGGTTAGAGGTTAGAGGTTAGGAGGTGGTCTGGTCTTGTCTTGGGGCAGTATGAGTTCTTGTATCAGATGTTCCTTTGATCACCATGGCAGTAGAGGAATCAGAGAGAGAGAGAGCACTAGAGAAGAGAGAGGACTTAACAGTTATTCCCTCATCCCCTATCCATGTTAACTCTTTCCAACATGTCCACTCTCCTCACCAACCTCCCTCCCTTCCCACTGGGCACAGACGTCAGTTCAACGTCTAGTTTTGATTTACATTTGATTGAGTTGTCAACTAATGTCAAGTCAATGTGAAATCAACAAAAAAATGTCCCCATGACATTGGATTTAGGTTAAAAGTTGCAAATCCAATCAAGTTTCCCACGTTGATTAAACATCATCAAGCTTAATTTAATTGGTTTAAAATAACGTGGAAACAACATTGATTCAACAAGTTTTTGCCGAGTGGGTTTCCTTTTGTTCCCTCCCTGTGCCTATTCCTCCCCTCTCTCTCCCCCAACTCTCCCATCCTCCCCTCTCTCTTCCGCTCTTCCCTCACCCCTCCATCCCCCTCCCCCTCTCTCTAGAACCCAGGTATGTGGCAGTATGCCTCCAGTGACGACAGCACTATATAGATCAGCCACATTAAGAAGAAGACCAGTGATGTCATGATCTTGGTAGTCCTCGGCCCTCCAAGCTCCCCGCCTGCCACCGACGCTCGCCGCCGGTAGAGGAGGATCATCACGCACATGCACGCCATCACCGTGAAGAGCGTGACGGAGAACGCCAGCGAGCCCGGGTCGACACGGAACACCTGGCCTTTGGAACGCCAGAACACGGCGGCGATGGTCCATGCCACTCCGATCCCAAGGAAGACGTTCACAGCGTTGCTACCGGTTACGTTGCCGATGGAAGCGTCGGCGTACTGGTCCTGGATGGCGGCCACCTTACTGGCAAAGGTGTCTGGGTAATGGTGGCAAGAGGAGGGGGAGAAGAGAAGAAATAGCAGAAAGATAAAGTTGGTGAAGAGAAGGGAGAGTGGAGGAGAGGGAGGGGGAGGAGAGAGAGGGGAGGAGAGGGGAGGAGGAGGGGGAGGGAGGAGAGGAGGAGGGAGGAGGAGGAGGAGGGAGGGAGGAGGAGGGAGGAGGGGAGGGGGGAGGGGGAGGAGAGGGAGGAGGAGGGAGGAGGGAGGGAGGAGGAGGAGAGGGGAGGAGAGGGAGGAGGGGAGGAGAGGGGGAGGGGAGGAGGAGGAGGAGGGGGAGGAGGAGGGAGGAGAGGGAGGAGGAGGGAGGGAGAGGGGAGGAGGAGGGGGAAGGAGGAGGAGGGAGGGGGAGGAGGAGGAGGAGGAGGAGGAGGAGAGAGGAGGAGGAGGAGGAGGAGGAGGAGGAGGAGAGGGGAGGTGGAGAGGGGAGGAGGAGGGGGAGGAGGAGGAGGAGGAGGAGAGAGGATAGACTCCCCTAAGGCGGTCATAATTCTGCACGCATACTCTGTCACAACACCTCCAGCCCAGAACACCTGGGTACTGAGGCACGAAGGCACCTCCAGCCCAGAACACCTGGGTACTGAGGCACGAAGGCACCTCCAGCCCAGAACACCTGGGTACTGAGGCACGAAGGCACCTCCAGCCCAGAACACCTGGGTACTGAGGCACGAAGGTTACAGTTGAAATGTCATTACATCATCATGATTACACAATTAGGACAAACAGAGTGAACAGAGAAGGAGAGAAAAGAGAGGGGTAAGAAAGGAAGAGTGTGTGGTGTGTGTGTATGTGTGTAACCTACCTGGTACAGACGTCCCCAGCGCTACAAACACCACGGCAGTGACAGAGTCCTTCAGACCCACGGTACAACCGAAGGCAGAGGCCAGGTCTCCTGTTACAGCCGTCAGAACTCCTAGCAGGTACATAAAATAAAAAATACATTACAATTAACATTAAGATTCCTTCCTCACCAGCCCCCACTGGTAATCAACCTTTAATCGTTTGCTTCACCATGTGACCATCCCGCTTGACAACATCTCAGCTAGCAGGTTGATGCCGCGGGTAGTGGTATTTCAAGTTGAGTTGACCAATCCCTGGTTAAACATGAATTTCATGTTACCTATAAGGGAGATGGACACAGTGAAGCAGGCCCAGCCATGCCAGTACTCTGTCGGGTCAGGGGTCAGGGTTACCTACCGATGAGACAGATGGACACAGTGAAGCAGGCCCAGCCATGCCAGTACTCTGTCGGGTCAGGCGTCAGGGGTCAGGGTTACCTACCGATGAGACAGATGGACACAGGGAAGCAGGCCCAGCCATGCCAGTACTCTGTAGGGTCAGGGGTCAGGTTACCTACCGATGAGACAGATGGACACAGTGAAGCAGGCCCAGCCATGCCAGTACTCTGTCGGGTCAGGCGTCAGGGTTACCTACCGATGAGACAGATGGACACAGTGAAGCAGGCCCAGCCATGCCAGTACTCTGTCGGGTCAGGGGTCAGGTTACCTACCGATGAGACAGATGGACACAGTGAAGCAGGCCCAGCCATGCCAGTACTCTGTCGGGTCAGGCGTCAGGGGTCAGGGTTACCTACCGATGAGACTGATGGACACAGTGAAGCAGGCCCAGCCATGCCAGTACTCTGTCGGGTCAGGGGTCAGGTTACCTACCGATGAGACAGATGGACACAGTGAAGCAGGCCCAGCCATGCCAGTACTCTGTAGGGTCAGGGGTCAGGTTACCTACCGATGAGACTGATGGACACAGGGAAGCAGGCCCAGCCATGCCAGTACTCTGTCGGGTCAGGCGTCAGGGGTCAGGGTTACCTACCGATGAGACTGATGGACACAGTGAAGCAGGCCCAGCCATTCCAGTACTCTGTAGGGTCAGGGGTCAGGGTTACCTACCAATGAGACTGATGGAGACAGTGAAGCAGGCCCAGCCATGCCAGTACTCTGTAGGGTCAGGGGTCAGGGTTACCTACCGATGAGACTGATGGAGACGATGAAGCAGGCCCAGCCATTCCAGTACTCTGTCGGGGGGACAAAGGCAAACAGAACTTTCCAGAAGACGGTGAGGAAGTGCATGATGTAGTCAAAACAGGACGGGAGACGCTCTTCACCGCTCTCCTCGTCATCATCATCACCTGGAGGGAGAGAGAGAGAGACCGAGAGAGCGAGAGAGCGAGAGAGACAGAGAAAAATGATTGATGCGGAGGGGAGAGGGGAGAGGTGGAGTTAGGGAGGGGAAAGGGGGGGAGGCAGGGGGAGCAAAGAGTCTTGTCTACAGAGAGTTTGGGTTCTAATTCTGTTCAGTAAGATATGAATTCTGAAAATGCTGTAGACTGAAAGTGAAATGATGTGAACAGGATGTGACATCATGCAGAGAGGAAGTGAGGTAGGTACCTGCGCTCACAGTGACAGCAGAGACAAACTGTTCTCTCCAGCTGCTGCTTCCCACCACCAACGCAAGGTTAGTCTTCTTGATCAGCTTATCTACTGTGTTCTACACACACAACAGAGACCCCCACACACAATCAGTTAATACACAATCCCACACATACGGCTGAATCTTAATTTGAGATTAGAGAAAGCAACTCGAATCTTTGAGCAAATCTCCCATGTGGCATCAATTCATGATTCAGGGCTCTGTTCAATCTGTAATTCAATGGCAATGTTTCTGCGTTAGCGGAAACTGCATTCACGATAAACGCATATGTCGGCTCCATCGGAAGTTACCTTTACATTTCTATCAGACAATCTGTAATGCTTCAGCGATCCAGATTGAATGGAGCCCTCATGCTCATGGATGTTAAGGGTAAGGATTTACACAAAACACTGAGGGCTCGATTCAATCAGATCCGCTTTAGCCAACATCCGCATAGCTGTTGTTTTGACGGCGTCGGAGGTGGAACTGTTAGAGCTGTCCAATCCACAAGCAGCTCCTGGAATTATACCTAAAGCGAACATTGCCATTGGCTGCACTGAGTCGCATTAAAATGGGAGGTGGCGATGGGGTGAGGTTGTGTTTCTCTAAGCGGGAGGTAAGCTTGGCTTCTTCTTTATATGGTGTCGAGTAAAGCTTAAACCATGTATTTAGATTGTAGGTAGTTATTGTAGGTAATTATTGTAGGTAAGTATTGTATTCGGCTGAGCCCGGTGAAGCACGAGGCTAGCTAACCCACTACCTGGACCAATAAAGCTAGCTAGCTAGCGGGTAGCTACTGGTAACTATTAGCAACTGTGGATAATTGTTTCCAATGTTATTTCACGCTTAAGAGTACCTGTAATTATGCCAGCTAGCTACCTACCATTCAGCTGTTTTTCTAACCTCATTATCTGAAGCGTTAACGTTAGGTAGTTAGTAGCTACTGTACTCGAAATGTAGCTAGCTTGTTGCTACCTGGATAGCTAACTAAACAATAGCTGGAACGACCTAGCTGTAATGTTTGGAGACGCTTTCTCTCCGTTGGGACAGACACGAACTGGCTAAATCGATTCAGTAGCTAGCTTTACACTTAACTAGCTAACAGTAGCTACTAAGGGTAAGTTATAACCTACATTTATTTTAATTTTATTTTTTACATACTGGTAACCAGAGTCGTTCAAAAGGAATTCAAGACATGGGTGACTAGTTAACGTTAGCTTGGCTCTCTCTGTGTGTTTCATACCGTGGGAGGAGGGGTTGGTTCGTTGACAGAGAGCAATGGCTAGCTAGCTATTCTAGCTAGCTAACTAACTGTCTGAATAAGTTGACGACGTACTCACTCAAACTGTCAAAACTAACCCCAAAACTTTACACAACGTTAGACACGGACACGAATGATCTGTTTAGCGTGTTAACACACTATTGGTAGTTTGTTGTAACCGTGTATTTGTGCTAAACCGTTTTATTGGAAGTTAGCATGCTAGTTAGCTATGGCGTCATAGGATACGGTGCCCTGGGCGGTTTTCACGGAAGAATACTGTACCAAGTTAGCTAGCTGAATAAACTAAGTTAGTCTATTCCTAGAAAACATTGAACCGCTGTAGTTTACAACAATTATAATTTCTAAAGTGGAAGTTGGGAGAGTTATATTTGAGTGTTTCAGTGAAACGTAAGTGAGGGAGGCCCCGCTCTCTCGCTTTCCCAGATGTTTAGTCAATTTCATTCCGATCTCTTTTGTATTATTGTAGCTTTTTCTGTAGCCTGTCAACTATGTGTCTGTCTATCCCTGTTAATAATTAATAGTCATTTAGCAGACACTCTTATCCAGAGCGACTTACAGGAGCAATTAGGGTTAAGTGCCTTGCTCAAGGGCACATCGACAGATTTTTCACCTAGTCGGCTCAGGGATTAGAACCAGCGACCTTTCAGTTACTGGCACAACACTCTTAACCACTAAGCTACCTGCCGCCTGTTCTCTCCTCTCTGCACAGGCCATACAAACGCTTCACACCGCGTGGCTGCTGCCACTCTAATCTGGTGGTCCCTGCGCGCACGACCCACGTGGAGTTCCAGGTCTCCGGCAGCCTCTGGAACTGCCATTCTGCGGCCAACAAGGCAGAGTTCATCTCAGCCTATGCTACCCTCCAGTCCCTCGACTTCTTGGCACTGACGGAAACATGGATTACCAAAGAAACACTGCTACTCCTACTGCTCTTTCCTCGTCTGATCATGTGTTCTCGCATACCCCGAGAGCATCTGGTCAGCGCGGCGGTGGCACAGGAATCCTCATCTCTCCCAAGTGGACATTCTCTCTTTTCCCCCTGACCCATCTGTCTATCTATGAATTCCATGCTGTCACAGTCACTAGCCCATTCAAGCTTAACATCCTTGTCATTTATCGCCCTCCAGGTTCCCTTGGAGAGTTCATCAATGAGCTTGACGCCTTGATAAGTTCCTTTCCTGAGGATGGCTCACCCCTCACAGTTCTGGGTGACTTTAACCTCCCTACGTCTGCCTTTGACTCATTTCTCTCTGCCTCCTTCTTTCCACTCCTTTCCTCTTTTGACCTCACCCTCTCACCGTCCCCCCCTACTCACAAGGCAGGCAATATGCTTGACCTCATCTTTACTAGATGCTGTTTTTCTACTAATCTCACTGCAACTCCCCTCCAAGTCTCCGACCACTACTTTGTATCCTTTTCTCTCTCGCTCTCCTCTAACACTACTCACTCTGCCCCTACTCAGATGGTAATGCGCCGTCGCAACCTTCTCTCTCTCTCTCCCGCTACTCTCTCCTCTTCCATCCTATCATCTCTTCCCTCTGCTAAATCCTTCTCCCTCCGATCTCCTGATTCTGCCTCCTCAACCCTCCTCTTCTCCCTTTCTGCATCTTTTGACTCTCTATGTCCCCTATCCTCCCGGCCGGCTCGGTCCTCCCCTCCTGCTCCGTGGCTTGACGACTCATTGCGAGCTCAAAGAACAGGGCTCCGGGCAGCCGAGCGGAAATGGAAGAAAACTAGACTCCCTGCGGACCTGTCATCTTTCCACTCCCTCCTCTCTACATTCTCTTCCTCCGTTTCTGCTGCTAAAGCCACTTTCTACCACTCTAAATTTCAAGCCTCTGCCTGTAATCCTAGGAAGCGCTTTGCCACCTTCTCCTCCCTGCTGAATCCTCCTCCTCCTCACCCTCCCTCCTCCTTCTCTGTGGATGACTTCGTCAACCATTTTGAAAAGAAGGTTAACGACATCCAATCCTCATTTATTAAGTAAAATGACACCGCTGGTCCTGCTCACACTGCCCTACCCTATGCTTTGACTTCTTTCTCCCCTCTCTCTTCAGATGGAATCTTGCGACTTGTGACGGCTGGCCGCCCAACAACCTGCCACTTGACCCTATCCCCTCCTCTCTTCTCCAGACCATTTCCGGAGACCTTCTCCCTTACCTCACCTCGCTCATCAACTCATCCTTGACCGCTGGCCATGTCCCTTCCGTCTACACTCGATCCCTCCGATGTCAACAACCACAGACCAGTATCCCTTCTTTCTTTTCTCTCCAAAACTCTGGAGCGTGCCGTCTCTAGCCAACTCTCCTACTATCTCTCTCAGAATGACCTTCTTGATCCAAACCAGTCAGGTTTCAAGACTGGTCATTCAACTGAGACTGCTCTTCTCTGTGTCACGGAGGCTCTCCGCACTGCTAAAGCTAACTCTGTCTCCTCTGCTCTTATCCTTCTAGACCTATCTGCTGCCTTTGATACTGTGAACCATCAGATCCTCCTCTCCACCCTCTCCGAGTTGGGCATCTCCGACGCTGCTCACTCTTGGATTGTGTCCTACCTGACAGGTCGCTCCTACCAGGTGGCGTGGCGAGAATCTGTCTCCGCACCACGTGCTCTCACCACTGGTGTCCCCCGGGGCTCAGTTCTAGGCCCTCTCCTATTCTCTCTATACACCAAGTCACTTGGCTCTGTCATATCCTCACATGGTCTCTCCTATCATTGCTACGCAGACGACACACAATTCATTTTCTCCTTTCCCCTTCTGATAACCAGGTGGCGAATCGCATCTCTGCATGTCTAGCAGACATATCAGTGTGGATGTCGGATCACCACCTCAAGCTGTACCTCGGCAAGATGGAGCTGCTCTTCCTCCCGGGGAAGGACTGCCCGTTCCATGATCTCGCCATCACGGTTGACAACTCCATTATGTCCTCCTCCCAGAGTGCAAAGAACCTTGGCGTGACCCTGGACAACACCCTGTCGTTCTCCGCTAACATCAAAGCGGTGACCCGGTCCTGCAGATTCATGCTCTACAACATTCGCAGAGTACAACCCTACCTTACACAGGAAGCGGCACAGGTCCTAATCCAGGCACTTGTCATCTCCCGTCTGGATTACTGCAACTCGCTGTTGGCTGGGCTCCCTGCCTGTGCCATTAAACCCCTACAACTTATCCAGAACGCTGCAGCCCGTCTGGTGTTCAACCTTCCCAAGTTCTCTCATGTCACCCCGCTCCTCCGCACACTCCACTGGCTTCCAGTTGAGGCTCTCATCTACTACAAGACCATGGTGCTTGCCTACGGAGCTGTGAGGGGAACGGCACCTCCTTACACCCAAACGAGGGTACTACGTTCATCCACCTCTAGCCTGTTAGCCCCCCTACCTCTACGGAAGCACAGTTCCCGCTCAGCCCAGTCAAAGCTATTCGCTGCTCTGGCACCCCAATGGTGGAACAAGCTCCCCCACAACGCCAGGACAGCGGAGTCACTGACCACCTTCCGGAGACACTTGAAACCCTACCTCTTTAAGGAATACTTGGAATAGTATAAAAGTAATCCTTCAACCCCCCCCCTCCCCCATAAACAAAAAAAACTAAAAGTGGTTGTCCCACTGGCTATCATAAGTTGAATGCACCAATTTGTAAGTCGCTCTGGATAAGAGCTCTGGATAAGAGCGTCTGCTAAATTACGTAAATGTAAAAATGTAAATGTAAGAGAAATCCCATGCAGCCTTGTTAACAAGTTCTAACACTGGATGTAATCTACACCTCCATTAGGATGATAGAAATTCATTTTCAATTTTGAGCGTAATTATTTCTATATAGCCTACGCTTTCTAGTTTCTGAACTTCTGAGTGGTGGCGGGTGTGGCTTCGTGACAATGACCTGGAGCTGCTCACCGTTTTGACAGCTCCAACCGGTTACCCCTCCGACACCAACCATATGCTATCGCTGGTTAACGCTTGATCTGATTGAATCTAGACCCGAGTTGATCTCAAGTTATGATTCAGCTTATACAGTTAATACAGTTAATACAGTGAGAAATAAGTTAATAGTAGTTTTTAATGTGCTTAATGAAGAGGCTTCACACACACACACACACACACACACACACACACACCCCCCATGCACTCGCGTACAGAAACACACAAGCATATTAATATAGAGACTGAAAGAGAGATTATACCTTCTTAGCTCTTCTCATAAGTGTATTCACCCCATACTACACACACACACACACACACACACACAAATGATACACAAAATGAATACACAAACCACACTAAAAGCTAACAGAAGATAAAACAGAAGATGAAACACAGAGGGTCTTGCCAACATTAGAAAAAGTTTAAGTTTAGAAGTGATAAAACGCTACACGTTAGCTGTTACCATTACATAACCTGGCACATTTAGCCTTACGCTAAGGTGGCGGTGATGATTTCCTGAAAGAAATTCCGCATTTATCACGTGCAACTAGGTAAATGATTTTAATTGGCTGATGCGCATTTTGAGACTATTTCCTTTTAACTTCAACTTTTTTAAATGTTTGCAAGTATGGACCCAAAACGAATACCCAAAACAAATGCCACAAACAAATGCCCAAAACAAATGCCCAAAACAAACTAAAAGAGGACTGAAATTAACACAGACACACGCACAGGTACCTTGAACTCGTAAGACTCTTCGATGACCACCTCTATCCGTGTGTTTTCTCCCAGACTGGGACAGCCCATCTTGGCCACCTCGTCATCCGTCGGCTTGTTCTCATTGGAGTCGCCTAGGAAACGGGGGAATGACTGACAGGTCAGAAAATGTGAAGGAGGGCCAAGATGGGCTGACGGGATGAGTTCCCGGAAAAGCTTTTCTATTTTAATGTTTTTTATGGATTCTTGGAAGATTAGTCCGAATGAGGACAAAAAACAGATTCTAATAAAAATAAAAATCAAGCTAACACTACATAATATATTAATGAAAATCTGCCTGAGGCTGTTGGCTTTTCATGTTGAACATGAAACATATGGAGTGTTATTCACGACATATTAGAAAAATGATTGGAGAGAGAGAGAGAGAGAGAGAGAGAGAGAGAGAGAGAGAGAGAGATTCCCCAACTACCGGTTTTATTTGGCCACCCAGGTTTTCTGAGCAAAAAATAATAATACATTTTTATTTTTGGACATAAAAGACTGTAAAAACACCAGGAAATCAGCTCCAAGTGATTTTAATTGAAGAAATCTGTTCCCAATATTTCTAATACTAGTCTTTCTCTTTTTTTTGTCCTATCATTCCATTCTCAACACTTTATTTCCCTCCAGGCTTTTTTTATTTATTTCATCTGTCTTTTATTCATTCTGTTCCTTTTCTTACGGGATATTGACATACTACATCTGCTGGCTCTGGTGCACACAGACACACACGCACAGACACACACACACACACACACAGACACACACGCACAGACACACACACAGACACACACAGACACACACACAGACACACACACACACGCACACACAGAGACACACACACAGACACACACATTTTATTTGAATCCACCAATCAAATGTACAAAAAAAGGATCCAAACATTTCAAAGGTCTCTTTATTCATGGCACTCAAGGGTACAGAAAGCACCTCCTTCTCCTAACAGCTAGGCTGCCCACGACAGCTGAAACAGAGCAGCACCTAGCCAATTTCTTTGCCCTAGTTTTTTGTCAGGCCCGCAATCTGGAGGCCACGCCCTGCAAGCCTGTGTACGTGGCCGAGACTGCCGAATATAGGGAGCCACCAGCTTGCACCTCCTATACACCCGAGGCTGTCCAAGCCACGAGGGGCTGGTACTTAAGCAGCTTCTCAGCACACACACACACACACACACATATACACACACACACACACACACACACACACACACACACACACACACGGACGCAGGCACACACACACACATATATACACACACACACTCACACAGTCACACACACCGTGTTTTTGGCCAGCATCCAGCAGTAGTGGTTCCCCCAGCTCCATTGTGAAGGTCTTGTTCTTCTCATAAAGCTCATCATCAATAATCTTCACCTCGATTATCTTCCTGAAGACAGAGAGCGGGAGAGAGAGATGAAGAGGAGGAGGAGGAGGAGGAAGAAGAGGAGGAGGAGGAGGAGGAGGGGTAGAGGGAAGGTGCCACTATTAAACTGACATAGAGAAAAATCCACATTAAAACCATAAAATCTCAATTAAAACCATAAAATCACCATTAAAACCATACAATCCTCAATAAAACCATATCTACAACTGAAGCGGTTAAACAATGCATTAAACACACAATGCTCAGAGGGGAAGAGGAGTGGAAACAAACACACATCTGCTGTGTGGCTATGACTAGCTGTCATCTTGAGGGTTATAGGTCTGTCTCGTGGTTATGACTAGCTGTCATCTTCAGGGTTTAGAGGTCTGTCTCGTGGTTATGACTAGCTGTCATCTTCAGGTTTAGAGGTCTGTCTCGTGGTTATGACTAGCTGTCATCTTCAGGTTTAGAGGTCTGTCTCGTGGTTATGACTAGCTGTCATCTTCAGGTTTAGAGGTCTGTCTCGTGGTTATGACTAGCTGTCATCTTCAGGTTTAGAGGTCTGTCTCGTGGTTATGACTAGCTGTCATCTTCAGGTTTAGAGGTCTGTCTCGTGGTTATGACTAGCTGTCATCTTCAGGTTTAGAGGTCTGTCTCGTGGTTATGACTAGCTGTCATCTTCAGGGTTAGAGGTCTGTCTCAGTGCTGGACGTTCGCACACTGATAATTCACTGACTAACCCTCTGTGGGGGTATAATACACACTATCACACATATTATATATACACACTATCACACATATTATATATACACACTATCACACATATTATATATACACACTATCACACATATTATATACACACACTATCACACATATTATATATACACACTATCACACATATTATATATACACACTATCACACATATTATATATACACACTATCACACATATTATATATACACACTATCACACATATTATATATACACACTATCAGGACAGTAGGGCTATATTATATAGACAAAACTACACAGGTCTGTGACACGATATTACTGATTGATACGTGATCAAATATTATATGTCATACTAATAAATATGCATATATACATATTTACATATTATATATACACTATTTACGGATATTATATATACATTCCCTCTCACAGTTGATGTACCTATGATAAATTATATACACTCTACACACTATGTAGTAGGAAACTACAAATCACACATATTATATATACACACTATCACACATATATATATACACACTATCACACATATTATATACACACACTATCACACATATTATATATCACACTATCACACATATATATACACACTATCACACATATTATATATACACACTATCACACATATTATATATACACACTATCACACATATTATATATACACACTATCACACATATTATATATACACACTATCACACATATTATATATACACACTATCACACATATTATATACACACTATCACACATATTATATACACACTATCACACATATTATATATACACACTATCACACATATTATATACACACTATCACACATATTATATATACACACTATCACACATATTATATATACACACTATCACACATATTATATACACACTATCACACATATTATATATACACACTATCACACATATTATATATACACACTATCACACATATTATATACACACTATCACACATATTATATATACACTATCACACATATTATATACAGCACTATCACATATATATATACACACTATCACACATATTATATACACACTATCACACATATTATATATACACACTATCACACATATTATATATACACACTATCACACATATTATATATACACACTATCACACATATTATATATACACACTATCACACATATTATATATACACACTATCACACATATATATATACACACTATCACACATATTATATATACACACTATCACACATATTATATATACACACTATCACATATTATATATACACACTATCACACATATTATATATACACACTATCACACATATATATATACACACTATCACACATATTATATATACACTATCACACATATTATATACACTATCACATATTATACACACTATCACACATATTATATATACACACTATCACACATATTATATATACACACTATCACACATATTATATATACACACTATCACACATATTATATATACACACTATCACACATATTATATATACACACTATCACACATATTATATATACACACTATCACACATATTATATATACACACTATCACACATATTATATATATACACTATCACACATATATATATACACACTATCACACATATATATATACACACTATCACACATATATATATACACACTATCACACATATATATATACACACTATCACACATATTATATATACACACTATCACACATATTATATATACACACTATCACATATTATATATACACACTATCACACATATTATATATACACACTATCACACATATTATATATACACACTATCACACATATTATATATACACACTATCACACATATTATATATACACACTATCACATATTATATATACACACTATCACACATATTATATATACACACTATCACACATATTATATACACACACTATCACACATATATATATACACACTATCACACATATTATATACACACTATCACACATATTATATATACACACTATCACACATATTATATATACACACTATCACACATATTATATATACACACTATCACACATATTATATACACACTATCACACATATTATATATACACACTATCACACATATTATATATACACACTATCACACATATTATATATACACACTATCACACATATTATATATACACACTATCACACATATTATATATACACACTATCACACATATTATATATACACACTATCACACATATTATATATACACACTATCACACATATTATATATACACACTATCACACATATTATATATACACACTATCACACATATTATATATACACACTATCACACATATTATATATACACACTATCACACATATTATATACACACTATCACACATATTATATATACACACTATCACACATTATATATACACACTATCACACATATTATATATACACACTATCACACATATTATATATACACACTATCACACATATTATATATACACACTATCACACATATTATATATACACACTATCACACATATTATACAGTGCATTCGGAAAGTATTCAGACCCCTTGACTTTTTCCACATTTTGTTACGTTACAGCCTTATTCTAAAATTGATTACATTTTTTTTAAATGACTCAGCAATCTACACACAATACTTCATAATGACAAAGGCGAAAACAGGTTTTTATACATTTTTGCAAATGTATAAAAATAAATAGAAATACCTAATTTACATAAGTATTCAGACCTTTTGCTATGAGACTCGAAATTGAGCTCAGGTGCAGCCTGTTTCCATTGATCATCCTTGAGATGTTTCTACAACTTGATTGGAGTCCACCTGTGGTAAATTAAATTGATTGGACATGATTTGGAAAGGCACACACCTGTCCATATAAGGTCCCACAGTTGGCAGAGCATGTCAGAGAAAATCTGCAAGGAAGAATGGGAGAAAATTCCGAAATCCAGATGTGCAAAGCTGATACAGACATACCCAAGACGACTCAAAACTGTAATCGGGGGTGAATCAGGGGTGTGAATAGTTAAATAAATGAGATATTTTTTGTAAATGATTTTCAATACATTTGCAAAAATGTGTCATTATGGTGTATTGTTTGTAGACGGGTGAGAAAAAATATATTTAATTAATTTTGAATTCAGGCTGTAACAACAAAATGTGGAATAAGTCAAGGGGTATGAATACTTTCTGAAGGCACTGTAATCCCTCTGTCGGTCTATTTCAGCTCTATGTAGTACAATATCCTGTGTCTCTCTATTCCAGCTGTATGTAGTATTATAACCTCTCCATGTCTCTCTATTCCAGCTGTATGTAGTATTATAACCTCTGTCTCTCTATTCCAGCTGTATGTAGTATTATAACCTCTCCATGTCTCTATTCCAGCTGTATGTAGTATTATAACCTCTCCATGTCTCTATTCCAGCTGTATGTAGTATTATAACCTCTCCATGTCTCTCTATTCCAGCTGTATGTAGTATTATAACCTCTCCATGTCTCTCTATTCCAGCTGTATGTAGTATTATAACCTCTCCATGTCTCTCTATTCCAGCTGTATGTAGTATTATAACCTCTCCATGTCTCTCTATTCCAGCTGTATGTAGTATTATAACCTCTCCATGTCTCTCTATTCCAGCTGTATGTAGTATTATAACCTCTCCATGCCTCTCTATTCCAGCTGTATATAGTATTATAACCTCTCCATGCCTCTCTATTCCAGCTGTATGTAGTATTATAACCTCTGTCTCTATTCCAGCTGTATGTAGTATTATAACCTACATACAGCTGGGCAAACACCTAGACTTACACGGTAGAGAAATGGGCAAACACCTAGACTTACACGGTAGAGAAATGGGCAAACACCTAGACTTACACGGTAGAGAAATGGGCAAACACCTAGACTTACACGGTAGAGAAATGGGCAAACACCTAGACTTACACGGTAGAGAAATGGGCAAACACCTAGACTTACACGGTAGAGAAATGGGCAAACACCCTAGACTTACACGGTAGAGAAATGGGCAAACACCTAGACTTACACGGTAGAGAAATGGGCAAACACCTAGACTTACACGGTAGAGAAATGGGCAAACACCTAGACCTACACGGTAGAGAAATGGGCAAACACCTAGACTTACACGGTAGAGAAATGGGCAAACACCTAGACTTACACGGTAGAGAAATGGGCAAACACCTAGACTTACACGGTAGAGAAATGGGCAAACACCTAGACTTACACAGTAGAGAAATGGGCAAACACCTAGACTTACACGGTAGAGAAATGGGCAAACACCTAGACTTACACGGTAGAGAAATGGAGAATAGAGAGACAGGAAAGAAAGTGAGAAAGCGAATAAAAGAAGAGAAGGAGAGAAGAACAGTTTTGTGTTGATTTAGTGTGTTAGAATGTGAATGAGAGAAAGTCAGAAAATAAATAAAAGTGTATAATGCTTTTTGATTTAGTGTGTTAGAAATAGAATGCCCTCAGCGGTTGAAGTGAGAGAAGTGTGTTTTCATTACTGGGATGCATCAGCCACAAACTTCTCATTCTACTGAGTGTCTGAGATTTATACACACACACACACACACACACAACCCTCTCTCCTGCTCTCCAGCCCTCGCACTAAATCACACACACCCTGTAAACACACACACACACGTCAGCTCTGAGCCAAAAAACGGATATTATTAGGGAGAGACTGTCCCAGCCAAGCACTGCAGCTAATGAAATACTACTACAACATGAAAGAAACCAAAAAAGATGGAGAAGGCCTTTAACTTTTCATGAGTTTTTTTTAGGAGAAGGTGTTTCAGGTGAAGTGTGGTATAGACTGGAGACTGATGAAGTTACACTTGAGAGAGAGAGCAGAGACAGAGAGAGAGACAGAGACAGAGAGAGAGAGAGAGAGAGAGGAGAGAGAGAGAGAGATA
>NW_025533969.1:135000-145000 GCF_020615455.1 Coregonus clupeaformis
CCCTAACCCTCTCCTTGTCTCCATATCTCTAACCTTAACCCTCTCCTTGTCTCCACATCTCGAACCCTCTCCTTGTCTCCATATCTCTAACCCTAACCCTCTCCTTGTCTCCACATCTCTAACCCTAACCCTCTCCTAGTCTCCACATCTCTAACCCTCTCCTAGTCTCCATCTCTCTAACCCTAACCCTCTACTTGTCTCCACATCTCTGACCCGAAACCTCCCCTAGTCTACATATCTCTAACACTAACCCTCTCCATATCCCTAACCCTAACCCTCTCCTTGTCTACACATCTCTAACCCTCTCCTTGTCTCCACATCTCTAACCCTCTCATTGTCTCCACATCTCGAACCCTCTCCTTGTCTCCACATCTCGAACCCTCTCCTTGTCTCCACATCTCGAACCCTCTCCTTGTCTCCATATCTCTAACCCTAACCCTCTCCTTGTCTCCACATCTCTAACCCTAACCCTCTCCTTGTCTCCACATCTCTAACCCTAACCCTCTCCTTGTCTCCATATCTCTAACCTTAACCCTCTCCTTGTCTCCACATCTCGAACCCTCTCCTTGTCTCCATATCTCTAACCCTAACCCTCTCCTTGTCTACACATCTCTAACCCTCTCCTTGTCTCCACATCTCTAACCCTCTCATTGTCTCCACATCTCGAACCCTCTCCTTGTCTCCACATCTCGAACCCTTCTCCTTGTCTCCACATCTCGAACCCTCTCCTTGTCTCCACATCTCTAACCCTAACCCTCTCCTAGTCTCCACATCTCTAACCCTCTCTTTGTCTCCATATCTCTAACCTTAACCCTCTCCTTGTCTCCACATCTCGAACCCTCTCCTTGTCTCCATATCTCTAACCCTAACCCTCTCCTTGTCTCCACATCTCTAACCCTAACCCTCTCCTAGTCTCCACATCTCTAACCCTCTCCTTGTCTCCACATCTCTAACCCTAACCCTCTCCTTGTCTCCATATCTCTAACCCTAACCCTCTCCTTGTCTCCACATCTCTAACCCTAACCCTCTCCTTGTCTCCATCTCTCTAACCCTAACCCGCTCCTTGTCTCCATCTCTCTAACCCTAACCCTCACATTGTTTCCATCTCTCTAACCCTAACCATCCCCTAGTCTCCACATCTCTAACCCATCTCCTTGTCTCCACATCTCTAACCCTCTCCTTGTCTCCACATCTCTAACCCTAACCCGCTCCTTGTCTCCATATCTCTAACCCTCCCCTAGTCTCCACATCTCTAACCCTCCCCTAGTCTCCACATTTCTAACCCGCTCCTTGTCTCCACATCTCTAACCCTCTCCTTGTTTCCACATCTCTAACCCTCTCCTTGTCTCCATCTCTCTAACCCTAACCCTCTCCTTGTCTCCATATCTCTAACCCTAACCCTCTCCTTGTCTCCATCTCTCTAACCTAACCCTCTCCTTGTCTCCCATATCTCTAACCCTAACCCTCTCCTTGTCTCCATATCTCTAACCCTAACCCGCTCCTTGTCTCCACATCTCTAACCCTCCCCTTGTCTCCACATTTCTAACCCTAATCCTCTACTTGTCTCCACATCTCTGACCCGAAACCTCCCCTAGTCTACATATCTCTAACACTAACCCTCTCCATATCCCTAACCCTCTCCTTGTCTCCATCTCTCTAACCCTAACTCCGCTCCTTGTCTCCATCTCTCTAACCCTAACCCTCACATTGTTTCCATCTCTCTAACCCTAACCCTCCCCCTAGTCTCCACATCTCTAACCCTCCCCTAGTCTCCACATTTCTAACTCCGCTCCTTGTCTCCACATCTCTACCCCTCTCCTTGTTTCCACATCTCTAACCCTAACCCTCTCCTTGTCTCCATATCTCTAACCCTAACCCTCTCCTTGTCTCCATATCTCTAACCCTAACCCTCTCCTTGTCTCCATCTCTCTAACCCTAACCCTCTCCTTGTCTCCATATCTCTAACCCTAACCCTCTCCTTGTCTCCATATCTCTAACCCTAACCCGCTCCTTGTCTCCACATCTCTAACCCTCCCCTTGTCTCCACATTTCTAACCCTCTCCTTGTCTCCATCTCTCTAACCCTAACCCTCTACTTGTCTCCACATCTCTGACCGAAACCTCCCCTAGTCTACATATCTCTAACACTAACCCTCTCCATATCCCTAACCCTCTCCTTGTCTACACATCTCTAACCCTCTCCTTGTCTCCACATCTCTAACCCTCTCATTGTCTCCACATCTCGAACCCTCTCCTTGTCTCCACATCTCGAACCCTCTCCTTGTCTCCACATCTCGAACCCTCTCCTTGTCTCCATATCTCTAACCCTAACCCCCTCCTTGTCTCCACATCTCTAACCCTAACCCTCTCCTTGTCTCCACATCTCTAACCCTAACCCTCTCCTTGTCTCCATATCTCTAACCTTAACCCTCTCCTTGTCTCCACATCTCGAACCCTCTCCTTGTCTCCATATCTCTAACCCTAACCCTCTCCTTGTCTCCACATCTCTAACCCTAACCCTCTCCTAGTCTCCACATCTCTAACCCTCTCTTTGTCTCCATATCTCTAACCCTAACCCTCTCCTTGTCTCCACATCTCGAACCCTCTCCTTGTCTCCACATCTCGAACCCTCTCCTTGGCTCCACATCTCGAACCCTCTCCTTGTCTCCATATCTCTAACTCTAACCCCCCTCCTTGTCTCCCACAACTCTAACCCTAACCCTCTCCTTGTCTCCACATCTGTAACCCTAACCCTCTCCTTGTCTCCATATCTCTAACCTTAACCCTCTCCTTGTCTCCACATCTCGAACCCTCTCCTTGTCTCCATATCTCTAACCCTAACCCTCTCCTTGTCTCCACATCTCTAACCCTAACCCTCTCCTAGTCTCCACATCTCGAACCCTCTACTTGTCTCCACATCTCTGACCCGAAACCTCCCATAGTCTACATATCTCTAACACTAACCCTCTCCATATCCCTAACCCTAACCCTCTCCTTGTCTACACATCTCTAACCCTCTCCTTGTCTCCACATCTCTAACCCTCTCATTGTCTCCACATCTCGAACCCTCTCCTTGTCTCCACATCTCGAACCCTCTCCTTGTCTCCACATCTCGAACCCTCTCCTTGTCTCCATATCTCTAACCCTAACCCTCTCCTTGTCTTCACATCTCTAACCCTAACCCTCTCCTTGTCTCCACATCTCTAACCCTAACCATCTCCTTGTCTCCATATCTCTAACCTTAACCCTCTCCTTGTCTCCACATCTCGAACCCTCTCCTTGTCTCCATATCTCTAACCTTAACCCTCTCCTTGTCTCCACATCTCGAACCCTCTCCTTGTCTCCACATCTCTAACCCTCTCTTTGTCTCCATATCTCTAACCCTAACCCTCTCCTTGTCTCCACATCTCGAACCCTCTCCTTGTCTCCATATCTCTAACCCTAACCCTCTCCTTGTCTCCACATCTCTAACCCTAACCCTCTCCTAGTCTCCACATCTCTAACCCTCTCCTTGTCTCCACATCTCTAACCCTAACCCTCTCCTAGTCTCCACATCTCGAACCCTCTCCTTGTCTCCATATCTCTAACCCTAACCCGCTCCTTGTCTCCATCTCTCTAACCCCTAACCCTCACATTGTTTCCATCTCTCTAACCCCTAACCCTCCCCTAGTCTACACATCTCTAACCCCCTCCTTGTCTCCACATCTCTAACCCGCTCCTTGTCTCCCACATCTCTAACCCTAACCCGCTCCTTGTCTCCATATCTCTAACCCTCCCCTAGTCTCCACATCTCTAACCCTCCCCTAGTCTCCACATTTCTAACCCGCTCCTTGTCTCCACATCTCTAACCCTCTCCTTGTTTCCACATCTCTAACCCCTAACCCTCTCCTTGTCTCCATCTCTCCAACCTAACCCTCTCCTTGTCTCCATATCTCTAACCCTAACCCTCTCCTTGTCTCCATCTCTCTAACCCTAACCCTCTCCTTGTCTCCATATCTCTAACCCTAACCCTCTCCTTGTCTCCATATCTCTAACCCTAACCCGCTCCTTGTCTCCACATCTCTAACCCTCCTTGTCTCACATTTCTAACCCCCTAACCCTCTCTTGTCTCCACATCTCTGACCCGAAACCTCCCCTAGTCTACATATCTCTAACACTAACCCTCTCCACATCCTAACCCTAACCCTCTCCTTGTCTCCACATCTCTAACACCTCTCATTGTCTCCACATCTCCAACCCTCTCCTTGTCTCCACATCTCTAACCCTCTCCTTGTCTCCATTCTCGAACCCTCTCCTTGTCTCCATATCTCTAACCCCTAACCCTCTCCTTGTCTCCACATCTCTAACCCTAACCCTCTCCTTGTCTCCATATCTCTAACCTTAACCCTCTCCTTGTCTCCACATCTCTAACCCTCTCCTTGTCTCCACATCTCTAACCCTAACCCTCTCCTAGTCTCACACTCTAACCTCTCTGTCTCCACATCTCTAACCCTAACCCTCTACTTGTCTCCCACATCTCTGACCCGAAACCTCCCCTAGTCTACATATCTCTAACACTAACCCTCTCCATATCCCTAACCCCTAACCCTCTCTTTGTCTACACATCTCTAACCCTCTCCTTGTCTCCACATCTCTAACCCTCTCATTGTCTCCACATCTCGAACCCACTCCTTGTCTCCACATCTCAAACCCTCTCCTTGTCTCCACATCTCGAACCCTCTCCTTGTCTCCATCTCTCCAGCCTAACCCTCTCCTTGTCTCCATATCTCTAACCCTAACCCTCTCCTTGTCTCCATCTCTCTAACCTAACCCTCTCCTTGTCTCCCATATCTCTAACCCCTAACCCTCTCCTTGTCTCCATATCTCTAACCCCTAACCCGCTCCTTGTCTCCACATCTCTAACCCTCCCTTGTCTCCCACATTTCTAACCCTAACCCTCTACTTGTCTCCACATCTCTGACCCGAAACCTCCCTAGTCTACATATCTCTAACACTAACCCTCTCCATATCCCCTAACCCTAACCCCTCTCCTTGTCTCACATCTCTA
Source organism: Coregonus clupeaformis (assembly GCF_020615455.1). Taxonomy (NCBI): domain Eukaryota; kingdom Metazoa; phylum Chordata; class Actinopteri; order Salmoniformes; family Salmonidae; genus Coregonus; species Coregonus clupeaformis. The sequence goes on from NW_025533969.1 coordinate 140,047, forward strand.
ACCCTCTCATTGTCTCCACATCTCGAACCCTCTCCTTGTCTCCACATCTCGAACCCTCTCCTTGTCTCCACATCTCTAACCCTCTCCTTGTCTCCATATCTCTAACCCTAACCCTCTCCTTGTCTCCACATCTCTAACCCTAACCCTCTCCTTGTCTCCATATCTCTAACCTTAACCCTCTCCTTGTCTCCACATCTCTAACCCTCTCCTTGTCTCCACATCTCTAACCCTAATCCTCTCTAGTCTCCACATCTCTAACCCTCTCTTTGTCTCCACATCTCTAACCCTAACCCTCTACTTGTCTCCACATCTCTGGAACCTCCCCTAGTCTACATATCTCTAACCTAACCCTCTCCATTCCCTAACTAACCCTCTCTTTGTCTACACATCTCTAACCCTCTCCTTGTCTCCACATCTCTAACCCTCTCATTGTCTCCACATCTCGAACCCACTCCTTGTCTCCACATCTCGAACCCTCTCCTTGTCTCCACATCTCGAACCCTCTCCTTGTCTCCACATCTCTAACCCTAACCCTCTACTTGTCTCCACATCTCTAACCCTAACCCTCTCCTTGTCTCCATATCTCTAACCCTAACCCTCTCCCTGTCTCCATATCTCTAACCCTAACCCTCTCCTTGTCTCCACATCTCGAACCCTCTCCTTGTCTCCATATCTCTAACCCTAACCCTCTCCTTGTCTCCACATCTCTAACCCTAACCCTCTCCTAGTCTCCACATCTCTAACCCTCTCTTTGTCTCCATATCTCTAACCCTAACCCTCTCCTTGTCTCCACATCTCGAACCCTCTCCTTGTCTCCATATCTCTAACCCTAACCCGCTCCTTGTCTCCATCTCTCTAACCCTAACCCTCACATTGTTTCCATCTCTCTAACCCTAACCCTCCCCTAGTCTCCACATCTCTAACCCATCTCCTTGTCTCCACATCTCTAACCCTCTCCTTGTCTCCACATCTCTAACCCTAACCCGCTCATTGTCTCCATATCTCTAACCCTCCCCTAGTCTCCACATCTCTAACCCTCCCCTAGTCTCCCACATTTCTAACTCCGCTCCTTGTCTCCACATCTCTAACCCTCTCCTTGTTTCCACATCTCTAACCCCTAACCCTCTCCTTGTCTCCATCTCTCTAACCCTAACCCTCTCCTTGTCTCCATCTCTCTAACCCTAACCCTCTCCTTGTCTCCATCTCTCTAACCCTAACCCTCTCCTTGTCTCCATCTCTCTAACCCTAACCCTCTCCTTGTCTCCATATCTCTAACCCTAACCCGCTCCTTGTCTCCACATCTCTAACCCTCCCCTTGTCTCCCACATTTCTAACCCTAACCCTCTACTTGTCTCCCACATCTCTGACCCCGAAACCTCCCTAGTCTACATATCTCTAGCACTAACCCTCTCCATATACCTAACCCTAACCCTCTCCTTGTCTACACATCTCTAACCCTCTCATTGTCTCCACATCTCGAACCCTCTCTTTGTCTCCACATCTCGAACCCATCTCCTTGTCTCCACATCTCGAACCCTCTCCTTGTCTCCACATCTCGAACCCTCTCATTGTCTCCATATCTCTAACCCTAACCCTCTCCTTGTCTCCACATTTCTAACCCTCTCCTTGTCTCCACATCTCGAACCCTCTCCTTGTCTCCACATCTCGAACCCTCTCCTTGTCTCCATCTCTCTAACCCTAACCCTCTCCTTGTTTCCACATCTCTGACCCGAACCCTCTCCTTGTCTCCATATCTCTAACCCTAACCCTCTCCTTGTCTCCATCTCTCTAACCCTAACCCTCTCCTTGTCTCCACATCTCTAACCCTCTCCTTGTCTCCACATCTCTAACCCTCTCCTTGTCTCCATCTCTCTAACCCTAACCATCTCCTTGTCTCCACATCTCTAACCCTCTCCTTGTCTCCACATCTCGAACCCTCTCCTTGTCTCCATCTCTCTAACCCTAACCATCTCCTTGTCTCCACATCTCTAACCCTCTCCTTGTCTCCACATCTCTAACCCTCTCCTTGTCTCCACATCTCTAACCCTAACCCTCTCATTGTTTCCACATCTCTAACCCACTCCTTGTCTCCACATCTCTAACCCTAACCCTCTCATTGTTTCCACATCTCTAACCCTAACCCTCTACTTGTCTCCACATCTCTGCGAAACCTCCCCTAGTCTACATATCTCTAACACTAACCCTCTCCATATCCCTAACCCTAACCCTCTCCTTGTCTCCACATCTCTAACCCTCTCCTTGTCTCCACATCTCTAACCCTCTCATTGTCTCCACATCTCGAACCCTCTCCTTGTCTCCACATCTCGAACCCTCTCCTTGTCTCCACATCTCGAACCCTCTCCTTGTCTCCATATCTCTAACCCTAACCCTCTCCTTGTCTCCACATCTCTAACCCTAACCCTCTCCTTGTCTCCACATCTCTAACCCTAACCATCTCCTTGTCTCCATATCTCTAACCTTAACCCTCTCCTTGTCTCCACATCTTAACCGAACCCTCTCCTTGTCTCCATATCTCTAACCCTAACCCTCTCCTTGTCTCCACATCTCTAACCCTCTCCTTGTCTCCACATCTCTAACCCTCTCTTTGTCTCCATATCTCTAACCCTAACCCTCTCCTTGTCTCCACATCTCGAACCCTCTCCTTGTCTCCATATCGCTAACCTAACCCGCTCCTTGTCTCCACATCTCTAACCCTAACCCTCTCCTAGTCTCCACATCTCTAACCCTCTCTTTGTCTCCATATCTCTAACCCTAACCCTCTCCTTGTCTCCACATCTCGAACCTTCTCCTTGTCTCCATATCTCTAACCCTAACCCGCTCCTTGTCTCCATCTCTCTAACCCTAACCCTCACATTGTTTCCATCTCTCTAACCCTAACCCTCCCCTAGTCTCCACATCTCTAACCCTCTCTTTGTCTCCACATCTCTAACCCTCTCCTTGTCTCCACATCTCTAACCCTCCCTAGTCTCCACATCTCTAACCCTCCCCTAGTCTCCACATTTCTAACCCGCTCCTTGTCTCCACATCTCTAACCCTCTCCTTGTTTCCACATCTCTAACCCTAACCCTCTCCTTGTCTCCATCTCTCTAACCCTAACCCTCTCCCTGTCTCCATATCTTTAACCCTAACCCTCTCCTTGTCTCCATCTCTCTAACCCTAACCCTCTCCTTGTCTCCATATCTCTAACCCTCTCCTTGTCTCCACATCTCTAACCCCTAACCCGCTCCTTGTCTCCATATCTCTAACCCTCCCCAAGTCTCCACATCTCTAACCCTCCCTAGTCTCCACATTTCTAACCCGCTCCTTGTCTCCACATCTCTAACTCCGCTCCTTGTTTCCACATCTCTAACCCTAACCCTCTCCTTGTCTCCATATCTCTAACCCTAACCGCTCCTTGTCTCCATATCTCTAACCCTAACCCTCTCCTTGTCTCCATATCTCTAACCCTAACCCGCTCCTAGTCTCCACATCTCTAACCCTCCCCTTGTCTCCACATTTCTAACCCTAACCCTCTACTTGTCTCCACATCTCTGACCGAAACCTCCCCTAGTCTACATATCTCTAACCTAACCCTCTCCATATCCCTAACCCTCTCCTTGTCTACACATCTCTAACCCTCTCCTTGTCTCCACATCTCTAACCCTCTCATTGTCTCCACATCTCGAACCCTCTCCTTGTCTCCACATCTCGAACCCTCTCCTTGTCTCCACATCTCGAACCCTCTCCTTGTCTCCACATCTCGAACCCTCTCATTGTCTCCATATCTCTAACCCTAACCCTCTCCTTGTCTCCACATTTCTAACCCTCTCCTTGTCTCCACATCTCGAACCCTCTCCTTGTCTCCACATCTCGAACCCTCTCATTGTCTCCATCTCTCTAACCCTAACCCTCTCCTTGTTTCCACATCTCTGACCCGAACCCTCTCCTTGTCTCCATATCTCTAACCCTAACCCTCTCCTTGTCTCCATCTCTCTAACCCTAACCAACTCCTTGTCTCCACATCTCTAACCCTCTCCTTGTCTCCATCTCTCTAACCCTAACCAGCTCCTTGTCTCCACATCTCTAACCCTCTCCTTGTCTCCACATCTCGAACCCTCTCATTGTCTCCATCTCTCTAACCCTAACCATCTCCTTGTCTCCACATCTCTAACCCTCTCCTTGTCTCCACATCTCTAACCCTCTCCTTGTCTCCACATCTCTAACCCTCTCCTTGTCTCCACATCTCTAACCCTAACCCTCTCCTTGTTTCCACATCTCTAACCCTCTCCTTGTCTCCACATCTCTAACCCTCTCCTTGTTTCCATATCTGTGCGTGTGCGTGTGGTTATTATGTGTGTGTGTGCGTGTGTGTGTGCGGGCGGGCGAACAGTCTGCAGCACCCGGCCTCAACCTACTAGAATCTGAAGTCAAATGTCTACTGTTTGCTGATGATCTGGTGCTTCTGTCCCCAACCAAGGAGGGCCTACAGCAGCACCTAGATCTTCTGCACAGATTCTGTCAAACCTGGGCCCTGACAGTAAATAATTGTGTTCCAAAAAAGGTCCAGTTGCCAGGACCACAAATACAAATTCCATCTAGACACCGTTGCCCTAGAGCACACAAAAAACTATACATACCTCGGCCTAAACATCAGCGCCACAGGTAACTTCCACAAAGCGTTGAACGATCTGAGAGACAAGGCAAGAAGGGCCTTCTACGCCATCAAAAGGATCATAAAATTCGACATACCAATTACAATCTGTCTAAAAACACTTGAATCAGTTATAGAACCCATTGCCCTTAATGGTTGTGAGGTCTGGGGTCCGCTCACCAACCAAGAATTCACAAAATGGGACAAACACCAAATTGAGACTGATGCAGAATTCTGCAAAAATATCCTCTGTGTACAACGTAAAAAAACAAATAATGCATGCAGAGCAGAATTAGGCCGATA
>NW_025533969.1:150000-165000 GCF_020615455.1 Coregonus clupeaformis
ATAAGCTAGCAGTGTTAATAAAAGTCTTATTGAAACATTCAGTAAAAGTTTAAGGAAGTTTAAAAAAAAAAAAATCCAAATAACCTATCATTTCCGTTCTCAGAACGTTACTAAAACCTCCCAGGAAACTTTCAGGGAACTATAGTAAAATGTTCTCAGAACCTCCCTGCAACCTAAAAATATACGTTCCTAGAACAGAAAGAAATGTCCACTTCCGTTCTCAGAAGTAAAAAAAAATGTATGGCTTCGTTCCCAGAAACAATAGGAAACCAAATACTTACATTCCCACAACTCCCAAGGAACCAAATGTGCTAGCTGGGTATCTGGTACACCAGCCATGTCACACCAGATCAACCCTTACCTTAACCAGTCGGAAATTAATGCCTAAACTTGTCTGTTGAAATTTGAAGTTTGTGGACAAACGTTGAATACTGAAGTGAGACTGTGAGATCTTGTTGCGTACACACATACACACACACACACACACACACACACACACACAGAGACACAGAGACACAGAGACACAGAGACACAGAGACACAGAGACACAGAGACACAGAGACACAGAGACACAGAGACACAGAGACACAGAGGAGTGTGTGTGTGTGTCCTTTGGTGTGTTTACAAAAAGGTGTGATGAAAAGGTGTGTGTCAAGGCCATGGAATTATCTCTCTTTATTTCACACATAGAAGAGAGATAACAATAAGACAGAGAGAGACAAAGAGAGAGGGAGAGAGAGTGATATAGAGAAAGAAAGAAAGAAAGAAAGAAAGAAAGAAAGAAAGAAAGAAAGAAAGAAAGAAAGAAAGAAAGAAAGAAAGAAAGAAAGAAAGAAAGAAAGAAAGAAAGAAAGAAAGAAAGAAAGAAAGAAAGAAAGAAAGAAAGAAAGAAAGAAAGAAAGAAAGAAAGAAAGAAAGAAATGTGTTTGTGGGGATGTGTTTACCTGTAGGAATGGCCAAGAGGCCTCTAGAGAGTGTGTACGTGGTGTGTGTGTGTGTGTGTGTGTGTGTGTGTGTGTGTGTGTGTGTGTGTGGACGTGTTTAACTAGAAGTCCCCACAAGAAAAGCAAACAAACAAAAATGTGACCAACTGGGGACATTTTGTTAGTCCCCACAAGGTCAAATGCTATTTCCAGGGGGTTTAGGGTTAAAGTTAGAATTAGGGTTAGGGTTAGAATTAGGGTTAGGGTTAGAATTAGGGTTAGGATTAGGGTTAAGGTTTTTCAGTTAAGGTTAGGGTAAGGGTAAGAGTACGGGTTAGGGTTTAGGGAAAATAGGATTTTGAATGGGACTGAATTGTGTGTCCCCACAAGGTTAGCTGTACGTGTGTGTGTGTGTGTGTGTGTGTGTGTGTGTGTGTGCGTGCGTGCGTGCGTGCGTGCGGGCGGGATGGTGAACAGGTGTAGACACAGATCTTGTGATGAATAGCCTGGGGAGTGTCCTGTTCTATTTCCAAACACACCTTCAGCACCACACACACACACACACACACAAAGTAAACACTCTGCCAAACACACACACACACACACACACAAAGTAAACACTCTGCCAAACACACACACACACACACACACCTCCACCGTGACTTGGCGTTGAAGCAGTGAGTTGTGGGTCAGCGCATCAAAAAATAACTCCTGCAGAGTCCTGCTGCTGACCAGATAGACCTCATGTCTGTCTCTCGGACCACACACACACTTCCATGTCTCGTCCTTTCCCACATATCCTCCTGTGGTCTGTCGGCAGTGTGCTTGCGTGTGTGCGCGTGCGTGTGTGTGTGTGTAAATGTGTGTGTGTGTGTGTGTGTGTGTGTGGTTGTGTGTGTGTAAATGTGTGTAAATGTGTGTGTGTGGTTGTGTGAATGTGTTAGTGTATAGAGGGGCGGTGGATGTGTGTGCCCTTCGCCTTCCTTATAAATCGCCTTGAAAATTAGTGAATTACACGCACATACGCACTAACACACACTCACACACACACACCCCGCTCCTGGACGTTCATTTATCATGATTCCCTTTCACCACGCTCCTCCTCTCTCTTCTCCTCCTCTCCTCTCGCTCCATTGTTCTAATCTCCTCATTCTATCTTTACCCCTCACTCCCCCTCCTCCTCCCTCCCAATCACTCTCCTTCTCTACTTTCTCTTCTCCTCCCTCCATTTCGCCCTTTCCTTCTCTCCTCTACCCTCTCTGTCTCTGTCTCTCTCCCTCCGTCTCTCTCCCTCCGTCTCTCTCCCTCCGTCTCTCTCCCTCCGTCTCTCTCCCTCCGTCTCTCTCCCTCCGTCTCTCTCTCTCTCTCTCTCTCTCTCTCTCTCTCTCTCTCTCTCTCTCTCTCTCTCTCTCTCTCTCTCTCTCTCTCTCTCTCTCTCTCTCTCTCTCTCTCAGAGTCTGTCAGTTCTGCCCTACTGTTCTGTAGATTTCCACTGAGACTGTCACAATCTCAGCTCTATTCCTCCCTCCCTCCATCCCCCATCCCTCCTTTTCCCCCTTCTCTCACCTTCCCTCTCACCCCATCAACCTCACCTCAGACCTGAAGCACCTTAGACCAAACCCTGACAGAGAGAGAAAGAGAAGAGAGAGAGAGAGAACAGAGAGAGAGAGAGAGAGAGAGAGAGAGAGAGAGAGAGAGAGAGAGAGAGAGAAAGAGAGAAAGAGAGAAAGAGAGAGGGGATGTGGAAAATGAATGGGAAACAGGGAGTGATTGAAACCAATGATAGTTAACTAGACTATACCTTCTGGGTGGAGGGAGGGGGGGGGGTGAGAGGAAGGGGGTGGACGGGAGAGGGGGTGGAGGAGGGGGGGATGGAGGTGGAGAGGGAGGGAGGGGACAAAGGGAAGAGGGTGAGGGGGTGAGGGAGGATATGTAGATACTGTAAACTTGAATCCAGGAGGGATGAGGGGGTTGGGATGGAGCGAAGGAGGGGGTTGGGATGGAGCGAAGGAGGGGGATGGGATGGAGCGAAGGAGGGGGATGGGATGGAGCGAAGGAGGGTTGAAAAAGGGAGAGAGAATGAGGTGAAGGAAGGGGGAGGAAAAGCATAGATTTATTCAACATAAATGCCTCTGCAATCGCTCTCTCTTTCACCCCTTTACATGAAAACATCAGAATATGGATCCCTCCCTCCTTCATCCCTTTCCCACAAACAACAGTATCTATAAAAGCTCTCTCTCCTTTCTTTTCATCCAAACTCTCTTCCTGGTCTCCTTTCATCCTCACTCTCTTCCTGGTCTCCTTTCATCCTCAGTTCATATTAATATTGCTCTCTAATTCACACCCTCATTTAGTCATCAATATCTATTTTTGCATCACAGCAAACACACACACACACACACACACTTTAAATAACACACACACATACCCACACACACTCACGCTTGAGTTGATAGACACACACACACACACTTTAAATAACACACACACACACATACCCACACACACTCACGCTTGAGTTGATAGACACACACACACACAAACATCAGAGCAATTTTTTATACTTTTTATTTACTTGTTTTATATCTATAAACTCACGTTTTGACTTCAGCCATGCAAATGCTGCATCAAAGACTCTCTCTCCTTCCGTCAAACACACACACACCTTGTACCCTTGTCGTGACACTCTCCTGCTGCATGTCTGGTATCAGCTGGTATGCTTCTGGACCACTGTGTTACGACGTCACTCAAACACACACACAAACGCACGCACACGTACTGACTGTCAAACACTGACACACAGCACTGTCATTCATCACTCTTTGACCGTACAGTGATATGATTGAGATTGAAAGAAAGAAAGAAAGAAAGAAAGAAAGAAAGAAAGAAAGAAAGAAAGAAAGAAAGAAAGAAAGAAAGAAAGAAAGAAAGAAAGAAAGAAAGAAAGAAAGAAAGAAAGAGAGACGATCGTGGAAGGAAAGATCTCAGAAAAGAGAACAGTCACTCACATAGTCTCGTCGTTCTGGAACTCCAGATTCCCAGACACCTCTTCGTAATCCTCTCCCCCCCGGGCCGTCCCGTCTATGGTCCTGTAGGGCACCACAACCAGCCCCCGCGCCCCCGACGTCCTCTGAACCTTGACCTGCATGACCCCAACGCTCTCGCTCACCCGCAGGGCGTCGATCTCAAACGAAAATATCCCTGCGTGATCGTCGTCGTAGATGGTCACCGTCGCCGTGTGGCCGTCACCGAGCACCGCCTTGGGGGCGGAGTTAGAGTTAGTCTCCAATGGGTCGTAGCCAACCACACGAGGGTTGCTGAGGTGGACATAGAAGTATTCGTCCTCTTCGAAGATGTCATCGTCTATGACGCCCACAGTGATCTCTTTGAGGGTCTCGCCCGGTTTAAAGAGGAGGGTCCCTTCAGCGAATTCATAGTCTGAACCAGCGTTGGCCGTACCGTCTTCTGTTCGGTAGTCCACCTGAAGGAGAGGGGGAAGGAGGGGGGGAGAGGGAGGGAGGGGAGGAGAGAGAGGAGGAGAGGGGGGTGGGGAGGGAGGGGAGAGGGAGAGGGTGGGAGGGAGGGAGGGAGGGAGGGAGGGAGGGAGGGAGGGAGGGAGGGAGGGAGGGAGGGAGGGAGAGAAGGAGGGAGTGAGAAAAGTGATGTCATCAAGCACCCTCTCCTTCTTTCCCTCCTCCCCTTCTCCTCCACCTTCTTCCCCTACCTTAACACTAGCGCCATGGTCTCCTCCACCTTCTTCCCCTACCTTAACACTAGCTCCATGGTCTCCTCCATGCTGGGCCACGGTCAGTTTGAGCGAGCCACCGTTCTCCTCCCCCCTCTCCTCCTCACCCCTCTCCTCACCCCTCTCCTCCCCCTCTCCTCATCCCCCCTCTCCCCCCCTCTTCTCCTCCCCCTCCTCCCCTTACCTTAACAGAAGCTCCTTGGTCTCCCCCATGTCGGGCCACGGTCAGTTTGAGGGATCCACAGTTCTCGAAGCACTGGTAGTGGGAGGGTTCAAACTCCATCCGGGTCGTGTGGGGGTCATCTTCCTGCAGGTGGGGCTCCTGGCTGCTCACCACCTGGAGGAGAGTGATGTAGAGAGTTTGATCGATGGGTGACATGTTGCTGCCTTTGAGTATTCCATTGATAAATTCATTAATTAGTATTTGGGTTCTAGTTCAAAATTCTACCACCTTCGGATATGATCAGGACAAAAACATTTTTGGGAAACGTTGTTTGGGGAAAAGGTGGACAGTCCGTACCTTCCTAGCCTGGTCGGCAGCATGCTTCTTCAGAATGTTGCCTGCTCCGATCATCATCCTGGTTGCCTGGATACGGTAAAACGCTCGGCTCTTCTGTTGCTGGACCAACACCTGACAGGAGAGAGTGATTACACTATGACTCTTTATGTCATGCATATGAAGCCTTTATGAATGCTTTATGAATGCTACATTATCTCCACTGTCAGTAATGTCTTTACATATGAAGATGACAACAGTACAGTATTCTTATACATGACTTGTGTAGCATCATTGTAGCGCTTATGAAGTGTATATGAAGTGTCTATGAAGTGTCTATGAAGCCTGTGTACCTGGTAGTTTGCCATCTCTATAAGCTGCTCTGTGTCTTTATCAGGATGTCTGGCTTTCAGCTCCTTCAGCGTCCTCGCCATATCTCTCCTGGCCACGTCCTCCAGATCCCTCGTTCCTTCCACTCCTCCATCCTCGAGCATCCCTCCATCCCTCCATCCATCCACCACCTGTCCGTCTAGCTCCATCATGTCCATCTTAGTGAACCCACCCGGCCCCAACATCCCTCCTCCTCCTCCTCCCATCCCTCCATCCATCCCTCCCTCCGTCTCAATGATGATGCCTCTGTGCTTGTCGGCACGGTAACGCTTGCGGACGTATTTATAGAAGAGCAGTCGTCGATCAGCTACCCACGCCTGGACCACACACCTGGGAGAGCGGAGAGAGAGAGAGGAAGAGGAGGGTGTGAGGAGTGAGTGTGTGTGTGTGTGTGTGTGTGTGTGTGTGTGTGTAGTACTCACAGGGGGAAGAACAGAAAGGTGACCACAGCCTCCCAGACTTCCACCTCTCCTGGAGAGAACACACACAGGATGAGGTAGAGCCAGATGTAAGCGAACACACTCCACGCCGCGGTCACGAAGAAAACACGGAGATGTTTAATCTTCCTGGTCTCTCCGTCAGGAACCACATAGACACACAGGGCGATGATGATGAACATGTTGAAGGCAGCGCTGCCCACGATGGTGGAGGGGCCCAGAGAACCAGCCTCGAAGCCGTGGCCACACACCTGGTGGAACATGAGAAAATACAAGACAGTACCAAACCTGTGATTGGATACAGAGGTTATCGTGTTGTTCATCTTCTGAATAAAATGGAAAAAAACGTCCACATTCTACCCGAATACAACAGTTTCAACTTGAGGTTTGAGAACTTCCTCGAGAATGTGTTACCTCTATAACAGGAGAGCAGTGTCTCAGGTGTGTATGTGTGTGTGTGTTACCTCTATAACAGGAGAGCAGTATCTCAGATGTGTGTGTGTGTATGTGTGTGTGTGTGTTACCTCTATAACAGAGAGCAGTATCTCAGATGTGTGTGTGTGTATGTGTGTGTGTGTTACCTCTATAACAGAGAGCAGTATCTCAGATGTGTGTGTGTGTATGTGTGTGTGTGTTACCTCTATAACAGAGAGCAGTATCTCAGATGTGTGTGTGTGTATGTGTGTGTGTGTTACCTCTATAACAGAGAGCAGTATCCCGGGTGTGTGTGTGTGTGTGTGTGTGTGTGTGTGTGTGTGTGTGTGTGTGTGTGTGTGTGTGTATGTGTGTGTGTGTGTGTGTGTATGTGTGTGTGTGTGTGTGTTACCTCTATAACAGAGAGCAGTATCTCAGATGTGTGTGTGTGTATGTGTGTGTGTGTTACCTCTATAACAGGAGAGCAGTATCTCAGATGTGTGTGTGTGTATGTGTGTGTGTGTGTTACCTCTATAACAGAGAGCAGTATCTCAGAGTGTGTATGTGTGTGTGTGTTACCTCTATAACAGAGAGCAGTATCTCAGAGTGTGTATGTGTGTGTGTGTTACCTCTATAACAGAGAGCAGTATCTCAGATGTGTGTGTGTGTATGTGTGTGTGTGTTACCTCTATAACAGAGAGCAGTATCTCAGATGTGTGTGTGTGTATGTGTGTGTGTGTGTGTGTGTGTGTGTGTGTGTGTGTGTGTGTATGTGTGTGTGTGTGTGTTTACCTCTATAACAGAGAGCAGTATCTCGGGTGTGTGTGTGTGTGTGTGTGTGTGTGTGTGTGTGTGTGTGTGTGTGTGTTAAAATGTGTGTGTGTGTGTGTGTGTGTGTATGTGTGTGTGTGTGTGTGTATGTGTGTGTGTGTGTGTGTTAAATGTGTGTGTGTGTGTGTGTGTGTGTGTGTGTGTGTGTGTGTGTGTGTTACCTCTATAACAGAGAGCAGTATCTCGGGGGCGGATGACCCCAGAGCCATGAGAGTGAGGTTAGAGACTGTCTCGTTCCAGATCCTCACTGTAGCCGTGGTCGTCTCCCCGTTCGACTTCTTTATGGTGATCTCCTTCTCCTGAGAGGTTATCACCTGGAGGAGAGGAGAATAGAGTAGAGTAGAGTAGAGTAGAGTACAGTAGAATATAATACAGTAGAGTAGAATACAGTAGAATAGAATACAGTAGATTAGAGTAAAATATAATAAAGTAGAGTAGAATATAATATAATACAGTAGAGTACAATAGAACAGAATACAGTACAGTAGCATATAATAAAGTAGAGAGAATAGAATACAGTAGAGTAGAATAGAATACAGTAGAGTAGAATATAATATATTATAATACAGTAGAATAGAATCGAATAGAATAGAGTAGAATAGAATACAGTAGAGTAGAATAGAATACAGTAGAGTAGAATATAATACAGTAGACTAGAGCAGAATATAACAGGGTAGAGTAGAATAGAGATAGAATAGAATACAGTAGAGTAGAATACAGTAGAATAGAATACAGTAGAGTAGAATACAGTAGAATAGAATACAGTAGAATATAATACAGTAGAGTAGAATACAGTAGAATAGAATACAGTAGAGTAGAATACAGTAGAATAGAATACAGTAGAATATAATACAGTAGATTAGAGTAAAATATAATAAAGTAGAGTAGAATATAATATAATACAGTAGAGTACAATAGAACAGAATACAGTACAGTAGCATATAATAAAGTAGAGAGAATAGAATACAGTAGAGTAGAATATAATATAATATAATACAGTAGAATAGAATCGAATAGAATAGAGTAGAATAGAATACAGTAGAGTAGAATAGAATACAGTAGAGTAGAATATAATACAGTAGAGTAGAATAGAATACAGTAGAGTAGAATATAATACATTAGAGTAGAATATAATATAATATAATACAGTAGAGTAGAGCAGAATATAACAGGGTAGAGTAGAATAGAGTAGAATAGAGTAGAGTAGAATAGAGTAGAGTAGAGTAGAGATAGAATAGAGTAGAGTAGAGTAGAGATAGAATAGAGTAGAGTAGAGTAGAGATAGAATACAGTATAGTAGAGTAGAGATAGAATAGAGTAGAGTAGAGTAGAGTAGAGTAGAGTAGAGATAGAATAGAGTAGAGTAGAGTAGAGTAGAGTAGAGTAGAGATAGAGTAGAGTAGAGTAGAGTAGAGTAGAGTAGAGATAGAATAGAGTAGAGTAGAGTAGAGTAGAGATAGAATAGAGTAGAGTAGAGTAGAGTAGAGTAGAGTAGAGATAGAATAGAGTAGAGTAGAGTAGAGATAGAATAGAGTGAGAGTAGAGTAGAGTAGAGTGAGAGTAGAGATAGAGTAGAGTAGAGTAGAGTAGAGTGAGATAGAGTAGAGTAGAGTAGAGTGAGGTAGAGTAGAGTAGGTAGAGTAGAGATAGAATAGAGTAGAGTAGAGTAGAGATAGAATAGAATAGAGTAGAGTAGAATACAGTAGAGTAGAGTAGAGATAGAATAGAGTAGAGTAGAGTAGAGATAGAATAGAGTAGAGTAGAGTAGAGTAGAGTCTGCTAAATGACTCAAATGTAAAAATGTGCGTATACTGCAGGTGTGTGTGTGTATTCTCAAAGCAGAATAGAATATATAATTCTCACCTCTATAGAAGACATGAATCTATCAGCTATGATGGACATCCCCAGGAACATATAGATCATCGCTACAAAGTAGACAATGGCCCGCGCCACCTGGATTAGATTAAGAGGGGTTGACATTGAGCTCTCAAACAGGTCATGTTTTACTTGCCCCAAATAAAAATGGTCTGTTACACGCAAAAATGGTTCACATTGAAAGTACCTTTCTTTATAACACTTACTGTATGAAAACAATCTAAACCCTTTGTTTTTCACAACTTGCATGCTAATTCGGTAAGGAAAGTTCCTTTACTTGGACAGAGAGGTTCATTTTAAAAAGTATGTGGATTATTTATACACACTCCAGACCTTCTACAGTAGCTTATTGAAAAAAAGTGAGAGAAAATAACATAACATTATATTTTTGGGCAAACTATCCCTTTAATGATGAGGCTCGCGAGGGAGTTGCTTTTTCCAGAAGCCCTTTTTCTCATTATACATTAGAACTGGCACATTAGAACCTGTTAGCACACTGGACACCTAAATCACATGTATGTTTAGGCCTCTTCTCTGTCTAAACTGAAACACGCTCGTGGTCTACTGGAATCGTGAGGTGATTTGCTAAGTGAAGGACTGTAAAGTGCCATTTGAGCCGAGACTCGGCTAACCCAAACAGGTACGTCTGAAGGACTGTAAGGAGCCATTTGAGCCGAGACTCGGCTAACCCAAACAGGTGCGTCTGAAGGACTGTAAGGAGCCATTTGAGCCGAGACTCGGCTAACCCAAACAGGTACGTCTGAAGGACTGTAAGGAGCCATTTGAGCCGAGACTCGGCTAACCCAAACAGGTGCGTCTATCTCATCAACACTGTTCACCGTTTTAAAAAAAGGTGTCATTTGCTTAAAGCTGCAATATGTCAACTTTTTGGGAGACCCGACCAAATTCACATAGAAATGTGAGTTATAGATCTGACATTCTCGTTGAAAGCAAGTCTAAGAAGCGGTAGATCTGTTCTATGTGCGCTATTTCTATGCTTCCCTCTCAAGTTTTTTTTTTTTTTGCGTCTTTTACTTTCGGTTTGGTACACCAACTTCAAATAGCTGAAAATACAATATTTTTGGTTATGGAAAATATATTTCACAGAGGTTTAGATGATGACAATGATTATCTACATTATACTTGCTTGTTTTGTAACATAAACTGAAATTAGGCGAACTATTCAAAACATTTTAACCAGGAAATGGTGGAGCCATTTCTGCTTAGTGCGCATATTTAATATTATGAGTTGAGACATACAGTTAAAGGGCCAGTGCAGTCAAAATTCGGTTTTTCCTGTGTTTTGTATCATATCGCACAACAGCTGATCAAACTAACACTGTAAAAGTGGGCCAAAATTCTCTCCGTGTTATTTCCTGATAGTTGCTGGTTGAAAATACAATCTACAAAGGACCTTCTAATCAGCAGGTTTGCGTGTGTGGGAGTTTTGGCTTGCCAATAACAAAGAGAGTTCCAAACCTCTCTGCCAAAAAAAAACAGAGTTTTCAGTTCCAGACTCCCAGAAAGCAAAATTCTTGCTTGAGAAAGAGTTTTTTGCAAAAAAAACAATTTGAGTCAATTTGAATGGAAATCTATTACAGTGAGAAATTATTTTATATTGATATAACATTGGCTTCATTGGGCCTTTAACAGCATTAGAAAGCTCAAATTCTTCCCCTTTTAACCATTAGATACACGTATTTGGCTGGTGTTTTTCTTTTGATTTGTTTGATATGAGCTTAAACTTGGTGGGCAGGCTTTTGTAAACCGTGAGACAAAGTAGACTAACGAATACGCTATTTGCCTTTTATCAAAAACATTGTTTTGTTGCATATTTCAGTCTGGAACCTGCCTTGGTTAAGGGCGCTTGTAACCTATTCTAACCAGCAGTTCGTAAAATAGCCTAAAATAGAATGGGACGCAACTATTATTCCAGAACTGCAGCTCGTGGTTGGAACACATATTTCCATACTTCAAAATCAACCAGTCCATTTAGAATTTGTGATAAAGCTGTCTTGATTTGGCAAAGGAAGGTAGCTCTTCTATAGTTTTGTTAGTGTATCCCATCAGTTTTTATAGGCAGTAATTTCTGTAGGCCTAATGGGAGCTTGGGTACGCAGCACACGTGTGTGTAGAGGGAGCGGTTGGTGTAAATTGAGTGAGACACGTAACGAAGGGAATAGAGCATTTAGGGAGAAGAACTGTGTGATCACTTGGCTTGGTTCATTTTTTGTTGTTGTGAGTCACTGATGCACATGAACAAATGGACCATTAGAGTCAACGTGAATTAACGGGTGCCTTCAGGACAACATTTCACCGGCCCGTTCGGGCAGCAACAAAGAGATTCCACCTGCCCGACTGTTCAGTTCACCTGCCCGACTGTTCAGTTCACCTGCCCCACTGTTCAGTTCACCTGCCCGACTGTTCAGTTCACCTGCCCCACTGTTCAGTTCACCTGCCCCACTGTTCAGTTCACCTGCCCCACTGTTCAGTTCACCTGCCCCGCTGTTCAGTTCACCTGCCCGGCTGTTCAGTTCACCTGCCCGACTCTTCAGTTCACCTGCCCGACTCTTCAGTTCACCTGCCCGACTCTTCAGTTCACCTGCCCGACTGTTCAGTTCCCCTGCCCAGGTCACCTGCCCCACTGTTCAGTTCACCTGCCCCACTGTTCAGTTCACCTGCCCCACTGTTCAGTTCACCTGCCCCACTGTTCAGTTCACCTGCCCCACTGTTCAGTTCACCTGCCCAGGTCACCTGCCCCACTGTTCAGTTCACCTGCCCCACTGTTCAGTTCACCTGCCCCACTGTTCAGTTCACCTGCCCCACTGTTCAGTTCACCTGGCTGACTGTTCAGTTCACCTGCCCCACTGTTCAGTTCACCTGCCCGACTGTTCAGTTCACCTGCCCCACTGTTCAGTTCACCTGCCCGACTGTTCAGTTCACCTGCCCCACTGTTCAGTTCACCTGCCCGACTGTTCAGTTCACAACAACAACAACAACACAGCATACAGATAAAATACAAACAAAGGCTGGGATTCAATCCGACAAAAAAAACAAAAAACATTAAAAGGTCATTTCCGATTGAGTCGACATATGCAGCGCTTACCGTCATAGTGCTCTACAATACGTGATTGGATTGAATCCCGGCCAAAATCACCCCTTGGCCAACAACAACAACAGATTTCAAGCTATGGTCACCTTGTCTCCTACAGAGGGGCTCTGTGGATTCCAGATGGGCAGCACCACTCCCTCCTGACAGGGGTCTCCTGTAGCCGTGCAGTTAGCCTTTACGTTACCCCCCTCTGATGGAGGAGTGGAACCGGCCAGGGCCGGGCTGGGAAGGGACAGGAGGAGCATGGAGGAGAGGAAGAGGAGGAGAAGGACAGTGGAGAGAGAGGAGGAACGGAGGGAGGAGAGGTGGAGATGTAGGCGTGACATGGATGCAGAGCTCCTTCTGTGTTTTAGAACACACCTGCAAAGAGAGAGAGAGAGAGAGAGAGAGAGAGAGAGAGAGAGAGAGAGAGAGAGAGAGAGAGAGAGAGAGAGAGAGAGAGAGAGAGAGAGAGAGAGAGAGAGAGAGAGAGAAATAAAGAAAGAAAGGGTTTTAGTAAATTTAAAAGTAAGACTTTTGAGCCAACACAATACTGTAGTGGCTTTAACCCAACACCTAGTGACCTTGTCAAGAGGTTCTGATCTCTTGGCGTAAGGGCTAAGGTGTTGGGTTGACTGTCACTGGATTCGAGTCTGATCGGGGTTTCAGTAATAAAATGAATTACTGAAACACAAAGCTGAAACCAGCAGAGATATAAAATGAGGAAGAGAGAAGGACAAAGACAGAAAGAAGGAAAGAGAGACAGAGAGAGAGAGAGAGAGAGAGAGAGAGAGAGAGAGAGAGAGAGAGAGAGAGAGAGAGAGAGAGACAGAGAGAGACAGAGAGAGAGAGAGAGAGAGAGAGAGAGAGAGAGAGAGAGAGAGAGAGAGAGAGAGAGAGAGAGAGAGAGAGAGAGAGAGAGAGACAGAGAGAGAAAGAGAGAGACAGAGAGAGACAGAGAGAGAGAGAGAGAGAGAGAGAGAGAGAGAGAGAGGAAAATCTGTGCAATTTTGGCAGCCAAATATGTGTCCTCCTGCCACAACCTGAGGGACAGCCAGTGAACAGTGTAATGTAATGTCAATAATATTTCCTGTTTTGTTTTGGCTTTCATAGCATGTAATGTGTCTTCTCAGTCATGTTGAGACTGGTCGACTACTATTGCTTTAATGTATTGTTATTCTCATTAATATTGTTGTTGTAGTTGCTGTTAATGGTAATCCCATTTCCACTACTACTATTATTATTATTGCTGTTGGTCCCACCATTTTTGTTATATGTATACTTTGACAATGTAAGTAATTTAACTTGCCAAGTCAATAAAGTCTATTGAATTGAGAGAGAGAGAGAGAGAGCCAGAGATAATATACGTTTCCCATGCCAATAAAGCCCTTAAAATGAATTGATAGAGACGGAGAGAGAGAGAGACAGACAGAGAGACAGAGAAAGAGACAGAGACAGACAGAGAGACAGAGAGACAGAGAGCGAGAGAGAGGTGGAAAGGAGATTGACCTGGTCATCTATCTTTCCTTCCCCTACCTGACAACACCCTGTTTCTCTCTCTCTCTCTCTCTCTCTCTCTCTCTCTCTCTCTCTCTCTCTCTCTCTCTCTCTCTCTCTCTCTCTCTCTCTCTCTCTCTCTCTCTCTCTCTCTCTCTCTCTCTCTCTCTCTCTCTCTCTCTCTCTCTCTCTCTCTCTCTCTCTCTCTCTCTCTCTCTCTCTCTCTCTTGCCTCTCTTTCCATCCCTTTCTCCTCAGACAACAAAGCAGAAAACAACATTCCAAATATACAGATAAATATACAGATACTAAATGTCATGGGATGTTAGGGGTTAAATATACAGATACTAAATGTCATGGGATGTTAGGGGTTAAATATACAGATACTAAATGTCATGGGATGTTAGGGGTTAAATATACAGATACTAAATGTCATGGGATGTTAGGGGTTAAATATACAGATACTAAATGTCATGGATGTTAGGGGTTAAATATACAGATACTAAATGTCATGGGATATTAGGGGTTAAATATACAGATACTAAATGTCATGGGATGTTAGGGGTTAAATATACAGATACTAAATGTCATGGGATGTTAGGGGTTAAATATACAGATAGTAAATGTAATACTTTCCCACTCTATCCCTCCATCCCTCCATCCCTCTATCCCTCTATCCCTCCATCCCTCCATCCCTCTATCCCTCCATCCCTCTATCCCTCTATCCCTCTATCCCTCTATCCCTCCATCCCTCCATCCCTCTATCCCTCTATCCTCCATCCCTCCATCCCTCCATCCCTCTATCCCTCTATCCCTCCATCCCTCCATCCCTCCATCCCTCTATCCCTCCATCCCTCTATCCCTCCATCCCTCCATCCCTCTATCCCTCCATCCCTCCATCCCTCTATCCAGCTTTGATGGTGTTATTATTTCTCATCCTTGGTGGGAGAGCGAAGGAGCGATTGAAGCAAGCAAGGGATGGAGCGATGGAGGGAGGGAGGGAGCGATGGAGGGAGGGAGGGAGGGAGGGAGGGAGGGAGGGAGGGAGGGAGGGAGGGAAGGAGGGAGGCAATGGAGGAGGGAGGGAGGGAGGGAGGGAGCGATGGAGGGAGGGAGGGAGGGAGGGAGGGAGGGAGGGAGGGAGGGAGGGAGGAGAGAGGGAGGGAGGGAGACTGATCTCAGCCATAAGTCAAGGCAGCGCTGCTAGCCCCCCAGGACGCTGCTATTCTGGGCTAGAGACGCAGGGGATGACAGCCTGTGGTGCTCTGTGGCTTGGTCGGACTGGCTTAATGGAAATGAAGA
>NW_025533969.1:167500-175000 GCF_020615455.1 Coregonus clupeaformis
AGACAGAGAGAGAGAGAGAGAGAGAGAGAGAGAGAGAGAGAGAGAGAGAGAGAGAGAGAGAGAGAGATGAGGAAGGACGGAGAGAGAGAGAGAGAGAGAGAGAGAGAGAGAGAGAGAGAGAGAGAGACAGAGAGAGAGAGAGAGAGAGAGAGAGAGAGAGAGAGAGAGAGAGAGAGAGAGAGAGAGAGAGAGAGAGAGAGAGAGAGAGAGAGAGAGAGAGCAGAGACTTTTGCTAAAATGTAACAGTTGCCCCGTCTAAGCAGGATAGTCTCGTTGAACAAACACTCTTACAGTAAAATTGCAATATCATAGCAATGTTTTTGAAAACAGCTGAAATGTACAGACATTTTCCTTATCTTTGAGACTTGTTATATTGATTTTTCCCTGAAATTGTAGTAATCAAATCAAATCAAAACAAATGTTATTGGTCACATACACATATTTAGCAGATGTTATTGTGGGTGTAGCGAAATTCTTGTGTTCCTAGCTCCAACAGTGCAGTAATATCTAACAATTCACAACAATACACAAATCTAAAAGTAAAAGAATGGAATTAAGAAATATATAAATATTAGGATGAGCAGTGTCGGAGTGGCATTGACTAAAATACAGTAGAATAGAATACAGTATATACATATGAGATGAGTAAAGCAGTATGTAAATATTATTAAAGTGACTAGTGTTCCATTATTAAAGTGGCCAGTGATTCCATGTCTATGTATATAGGGCAGCAGCCTCTAAGGTGCAGGGTTGAGTAACCGGGTGGTAGCCGGCTAGTGATGGCTATCTAACAGTCTGATGGCCTTGAGATAGAAGCTGTTTTCAGTCTCTGGTCCCAGCTTTGATGCACCTGTACTGACCTCGCCTTCTGGATGATAGCGGGTTGAACAGGCCGTGACTCTGTGGTTGATGTCCTTGATTACTTTTTGGCCTTCCCTGTGACATCGGGTGCTATAGGTGTCCTGGAGGGCGGGTAGTTTGCCCCGGTGATGCGTTGGGCAGACCGCACTACCCTCTGGAGAGCCCTGCGGTTGCGGGCGGTGCAGTTGCCGTACCAGGCGGTGATACAGCCCGACAGGATGCTCTCAATTGTACATCTGTAAAAGTTTGTGAGGGTCTTAGGGGCCAAGCCGGATTCCTTCAGCCTCCTGAGGTTGAACAGGCGCTGTTGCGCCTTCTTCACCACAATGTCTGTGTGGGTGGACCATTTCAGATTGTCAGTGATGTGTACGCCGAGGAACTTGAAGCTTTCCACCTTCTCCACTGCGGTCCACGTCGATGTGGATAGGGGCGTGCTCTCTCTGCTGTTTCCTGAAGTCCACGATCAGCTCAACACAGGGGCCCCACAAGGGTGCATGCTCAGCCCCTTCCTGTACTCCCTGTTCACCCATGACTGCGTGGCCAAGCACGCCTCCAACTCAATCATCAAGTTTGCAGACGACACAACAGTAGTAGGCCTGATTACCAAACAATGATCCGAGACGGCCTACAGGGAGGAGGTGAGGGCCTCTGGAGGAGTGGTGCCAGGAAAATAACCTCTTGTTGACGTTGAGGGAGAGGTTCTTTTTCCTGGCACCATTTAATTGTCTGTACATGCTTGTTGATTGTGCA
This sequence comes from Coregonus clupeaformis, assembly GCF_020615455.1. NCBI lineage: Eukaryota > Metazoa > Chordata > Actinopteri > Salmoniformes > Salmonidae > Coregonus > Coregonus clupeaformis. The sequence continues at coordinate 169,112 of NW_025533969.1, forward strand.
TTATTCAAGAGTGTAATATGATTTGGTTGCATTATTCAATATTGTAATATGTTTTAGAAGAAAAGTTAGTTGGATTGTTGAATAGTTAGTGCTTACTGGCTAGAGGCTACTGTGATATTTACGCTCAATTTGAGCTATGGACCAGCCACAACGAAAGGTAAGGATGTAATGTGAATTGAAAATTAGAAATCTCTTTCGCCACAGACTCTCCTTCATCTCATAGTGGGAATATGGCTGAAGAGAGAGAGACAGAGAGAGAGAAGAGACAGAGAGAGAGAGAGAGAGAGAGAGAGAGAGAGAGAGAGAGAGAGAGAGAGAGAGAGAGAGTGACAGAGACAGAGAGAGAGAAGAGACAGAGAGAGAGAAGAGACAGAGAGAGAGAGAGAGAGAGAGAGAGAGAGAGAGAGAGAGAGAGAGAGAGAGAGAGAGAAAGGACAGACAGAGAGACAGAGACAGAGAGAGAAAGACAGAGAGACAGAGAGAGAGAGAGAGAGAGAGAGAGAGAGAAAGAGAGACACGGAGAGAGAAGAGACAGAGAGAGAGAGAGAGAGAGAGAGAGAGAGAGAGAGAGAGAGAGAGAGAGAGCAGAGAGAGAGAGAGAGACAGAGAGAGAGAGAGAGAGAGAGAGAGGGGGAGATTATAAAAGCAAGTGGGACAGAAAGAATAGTGAAAGCGAGTGAGGAGAAAAAAAGATCAAGAATAAAAGAGAGATTAAAAAAGGAAGAGACTTTAAGGAGGTAAAGAAGATCTGCTTCAGATGACTAGCTACTAGCCAGTGTGTGTGTGTGTGTGTGTGTGTGTGTGTGTGTGTGTGTGTGTGTGTGCGTGTGCGTGTGTGCGTGTGCGTGTGTGTGTGTTTTGTATGCTAAGAGGACAGCTGAACTATAGGGGGTACTGAAGGGCTGCGGGGGTGACAGAACTCAAACGGTGACACATACACACACACACCGAGGGACACTGTGTCCCTGAACATGTGAAAAATGTCAGATACAATCACCTTAACAACTGGCTTTGATGTAACAACACATGAGAGAAGAAAGGTATGAAAGAGAGAGAGATAGAAAGAGAGAGAGAGAGAGAGAGAGAGAGAGAGAGAGAGAGAGAGAGAGAGAGAGAGAGAGAGAGAGAGAGAGAGAGAGAGAGAGAGAGAGAGAGAGAGAGAGAGAGAGAGAGAGAGAGAGAGAGAGAGAGAGAGAGAGAGAGAGAGAGAGAGAGAGAGAGAAAGAGACAGAGAGACAGAGAGATAGAGAGAGAGAACATACAGAGAGAGACAAAGAGAGAGAGAGATACAGAGACAGGAGAGATAGCTAGTGTCTACCTACAGCGCCTGGCTCAGCATCCCATCACTATGGTGACGGTGTGATGAGCTCATCACAGTGGAATCCAGATTGTTAATTCATTAAATACTATTCTTATTGTCTCCTAAAGATAAAGGACAACGTCCTCTGGATGGTACCTTAATGTGTGTCTGTGTGTGGCCCCTAGCCAGTCCTGTCCCAGAGGCAGACATGCATTAACCCCCAGAAGGCTTTGCAACCTTTTTAGAATGCAGACAGGAGCACCACAATAATCACCCTGACACGCTCTCTCTCTCTCTCTCTCTCTCTCTCTCCCTACCTCTCTTTCTCTCTCTCTCTCTCTCTCTCTCTTTGTCTTTCTCTCCCTCAATCTCCCTCTTTCTCTGTCTCTCTCCATCCCTCCCTCTCTTTAGACTAGATTACACAGTGCGTAGTTCAGACAGCCAAATAAAGCACCTGCTATTTTTCTGCTCTCTATCACACTGCGTCCAAAATGGCACCCTATTCCCTATGTAGTGCACTACCTTTGACCAGAGCCCATGACATAGTAGTCCACTACATAGGGAATAGAGTGCCAGTTGGGACAAAGACAGAGTGTTAGGGTTGTATATTTACCCCGATACTTTCTTCCATCCCTCCATCCCTCCCTCCATTCCTCCCTCCATCCCTCCCTCCATTCCTCCCTCCATCCCTCCCTCCATTCCTCCCTCCATCCCTCCCTCCATCCCTCCCTCCATTCCTCCCTCCATTCCTCCCTCCATCCCTCCTCCATTCCTCCCTCCATCCCTCCTCCATTCCTCCCTCCATCCCTCCCTCCATTCCTCCCTCCATTCCTCCCTCCATTCCTCCCTCCATCCCTCCCTCCATTCCTCCCTCCATCCCTCCCCTCCATCCCTCCCTCCATTCCTCCTCCATCCCTCCATCCCTCCATCCCTCCATCCATCCTTCCATCCCTCCATTTCTCCCTCCATTCCTCCCTTCATCCCTCCCTCAATTCCTCCCTCCATCCCTCCATCCCTCCCTCCATCCCTCCCTCAATTCCTCCCTCAATTCCTCCCTCCATCCCTCCATTCCTCCCTCCATTCCTCCCTCCATTCCTCCTTCCATCCCTCCATCCTTCCATCACTACTGGTGGTGAATGCCAAGAGATGACAGCCGCTCTTTAGCCATTGTGCCAAAACGCCCCCTACACACACACACCACTGCCACCACCGCACAGGGCCAGAGATTCAATTATCCGTCACTATGCCATTTATAAACCAGCCATCCAGACAGACCGAATGGAATTAAGAGTAGAGGGGGGGGTTAGAGGAAAGAGGATCGAGAGAGGGAGGGAGGGAAGGATGAGAGAGGGAGGGAGGGAAGGATGAGAGAGGGAGGGAGGGAAGGATGAGAGAGGGAGGGAGGGAAGGATGAGAGAGGGAGGGAGGGAGGGAAGGATGAGAGAGGGAGGGAGGGAAGGATGAGAGAGGGAGGGAGGGGAGGATGAGAGAGGGAGGGAGGGAAGGATGAGAGAGGGAGGGAGGGAGGGAAGGATGAGAGAGGGAGGGAGGGAAGGATGAGAGAGGGAGGGAGGGAAGGATGAGAGAGGGAGGGAGGGAAGGATGAGAGAGGGAGGGAGGGAAGGATGAGAGAGGGAGGGAGGGAAGGATGAGAGAGGGAGGGAGGGAAGGATGAGAGAGGGAGGGAGGGAAGGAAGGAAGAGAGAGGGAGGGAGGGAAGGATGAGAGAGGGAGGGAGGAAGGATGAGAGAGGGAGGGAGGGAAGGAAGGATGAGAGAGGGAGGGAGGGAAGGATGAGAGAGGAGGGAGGGAAGGATGAGAGAGGGAGGGAGGGAAGGATGAGAGAGGGAGGGAGGGAAGGATGAGAGAGGGAGGGAGGGAGGGAAGGATGAGAGAGGAGGGAGGGAAGGATGAGAGAGGGAGGGAGGGAGGGAAGGATGAGAGAGGGAGGGAGGGGAAGGATGAGAGAGGGAGGGAGGGAGGAAGGATGAGAGAGGGAGGGAGGGAGGGAAGGATGAGAGAGGGAGGGAGGGAAGGATGAGAGAGGGAGGGAGGGAAGGATGAGAGAGGGAGGGAGGGGGGAAGGATGAGAGAGGGAGGGAGGGAGGGAAGGATGAGAGAGGGAGGGAGGGAGGGAAGGATGAGAGAGGGAGGGAGGGAAGGATGAGAGAGGGAGGGAGGGAAGGATGAGAGAGGGAGGGAGGGAAGGATGAGAGAGGGAGGGAGGGAAGGATGAGAGAGGGAGGGAGGGAGGGAAGGATGAGAGAGGGAGGGAGGGAAGGATGAGAGAGAGAGGGAGGGAGGGAGGGAAGGATGAGAGAGGGAGGGAGGGAAGGATGAGAGAGGGAGGGAGGAAGGAAAGGATGAGAGAGGGAGGGAGGGAAGGATGAGAGAGGGAGGGAGGGAAGGATGAGAGAGGGAGGGAGGGAGGGAAGGATGAGAGAGGGAGGGAGGGAAGGATGAGAGAGGGAGGGAGGGAGGGAAGGATGAGAGAGGGAGGGAGGGAGGGAGGAGAGAGGGAGGGAGGGAGGAAGGATGAGAGAGGGAGGGAGGGAGGGAAGGATGAGAGAGGGAGGGAGGGAGGGAAGGATGAGAGAGGGAGGGAGGGAAGGAAGGATGAGAGAGGGAGGGAGGGAGGGAAGGATGAGAGCGGGGGATCATCTGATCATAAAAGGAGAGAGAAGACAGATGTTTTTCTCTAGGATTAGAACTAAAGACGTTTCGTAACATTGCTTGTATAGGAGAATTAAAGGGTAAAAAGTTGATGTGAGTTCTGTCTGTTGACATGTTCAGAGGACTGTCTAGCAGGGTTCATCCACAGGTGAAGAGGGCTGGACAGGGCTGATGCTACCGCTGCTCACACACACTGTAGAGGCTGAGGATGTGTGTGTGTGTGTGTGTGTGTGTGTGTGTGTGTGTGTGTGTGTGTGTGTGTGTGTGTGTGTGTGTGTGTGTGTGTGTGTGTGTGTGTGTGTGTGTGTGTGTGTGTGTGTGTGTGTGTGTGTGTGTGTGTGTGTGTGCGTGTGTATGTGTGTGCACCAACCAAGCTATGGAGAACACTACTGACTGCCAGGCTATGGAGAACTCTACTGACTGCCAGGCTATGGAGAACTCTACTGACTGCCAAGCTATGGAGAACTCTACCGACTGCCAGGCTATGGAGAACTCTACTGACTGCCAGGCTATGGAGAACTCTACTGACTGCCAGGCTATGGAGAACTCTACTGACTGCCAGGCTATGGAGAACTCTACTGACTGCCAGGCTATGGAGAACTCTACTGACTGCCAAGCTATAGAGAACTCTACTGACTGCCAGGCTATGGAGAACTCTACTGACTGCCAGGCTATGGAGAACTCTACTGACTGCCAAGCTATGGAGAACTCTACTGACTGCCAGGCTATGGAGAACTCTACTGACTGCCAGGCTATGGAGAACTCTACTGACTGCCAGGCTATGGAGAACTCTACTGACTGCCAAGCTATGGAGAACTCTACTGACTGCCAGGCTATGGAGAACTCTACTGACTGCCAGGCTATGGAGAACTCTACTGACTGCCAGGCTATGGAGAACTCTACTGACTGCCAGGCTATGGAGAACTCTACTGACTGCCAAGCTATGGAGAACTCTACTGACTGCCAGGCTATGGAGAACTCTACTGACTGCCAGGCTATGGAGAACTCTACTGACTGCCAAGCTATGGAGAACTCTACTGACTGCCAGGCTATGGAGAACTCTACTGACTGCCAGGCTATGGAGAACTCTACTGACTGCCAAGCTATGGAGAACTCTACTGACTGCCAGGCTATGGAGAACTCTACTGACTGCCAGGCTATGGAGAACTCTACTGACTGCCAGGCTATGGAGAACTCTACTGACTGCCAGGCTATGGAGAACTCTACTGACTGCCAAGCTATGGAGAACTCTACTGACTGCCAGGCTATGGAGAACTCTACTGACTGCCAAGCTATGGAGAACTCTACTGACTGCCAGGCTACTATATATTGCACTACTTTTCCCTATATGGTACACTACTTTTCCATATATAGTGCACTACTTTTCCCTATATAGTGCACTACTTTTCCTATATAGTGCACTACTTTTCCCTATATAGTGCACTACATTAGACAGGGAATAGGGAGCCATTTGGAACAAAGCCTTGGAATGAATTAGAATACAGATAGAATACAGATAGAATACAGATAGAATACAGATAGAAATCAGATAGAAAACAGATAGAATACAGATAGAAAACAGATAGAATACAGATAGAATACAGATAGAATACAGATAGAAAACAGATAGAATACAGATAGAAAACAGATAGAATACAGATAGAAAACAGATAGAAAACAGATAGAATACAGATAGAAAACAGATAGAATACAGATAGAATACAGATAGAATACAGATAGAATACAGATAGAATACAGATAGAATACAGATAGAAATCAGATAGAAAACAGATAGAATACAGATAGAAAACAGATAGAATACAGATAGAATACAGATAGAATACAGATAGAAAACAGATAGAATACAGATAGAAAACAGATAGAATACAGATAGAATACAGATAGAAAACAGATAG
>NW_025533969.1:180000-192500 GCF_020615455.1 Coregonus clupeaformis
TAGAGTACCTACAAAGTAATCACTGAGCACAACCAAGATATAGAGTACCTACAAAGTAACCACTGAGCACAACCAAGATATAGAGTACCTACAAAGTAACCACTGACCACAACCAAGATATAGAGTACCTACAAAGTAACCACTGACCACAACCAAGATATAGAGTACCTACAAAGTAACCACTGACCACAACCAAGATATAGAGTACCTACAAAGTAACCACTGAGCACAACCAAGATATAGAGTACCTACAAAGTAACCACTGACCACAACCAAGATATAGAGTACCTACAAAGTAACCACTGACCACAACCAAGATATAGAGTACCTACAAAGTAATCACTGAGCACAACCAAGATATAGAGTACCTACAAAGTAATCACTGAGCACAACCAAGATATAGAGTACCTACAAAGTAATCACTGAGCACAACCAAGATATAGAGTACCTACAAAGTAATCACTGACCACAACCAAGATATAGAGTACCTACAAAGTAATCACTGAGCACAACCAAGATATAGAGTACCTACAAAGTAACCACTGACCACAACCAAGATATAGAGTACCTACAAAGTAATCACTGAGCACAACCAAGATATAGAGTACCTACAAAGTAATCACTGAGCACAACCAAGATATAGAGTACCTACAAAGTAATCACTGAGCACAACCAAGATATAGAGTACCTACAAAGTAATCACTGACCACAACCAAGATATAGAGTACCTACAAAGTAATCACTGAGCACAACCAAGATATAGAGTACCTACAAAGTAATCACTGAGCACAACCAAGATATAGAGTACCTACAAAGTAATCACTGACCACAACCAAGATATAGAGTACCTACAAAGTAACCACTGACCACAACACATCAGAATATTTTACACTCCTTTCAAACCAGTCTGATCACTGACTCAAATTCAGTTCAGTCCTGGGAGTATTTCCTGGTCATGTCACATGCTCAGGAATAACCAATACAACTCTAAAGCATTTGGTACCACAGTATTTAGCTAGAACTCTAAAGCATTTGGTACCACAGTATTTAGCTAGAACTCTAAAGCATTTGGTACCACAGTATTTAGCTAGAACTCTAAAGCATTTGGTACCACAGTATTTAGCTAGAACTCTAAAGCATTTGGTTCCACAGTATTTAGCTAGAACTCTAAATCATTTGGTACCACAGTATTTAGCTAGAACTCTAAAGCATTTGGTACCACAGTATTTAGCTAGAACTCTAAAGCATTTGGTACCACAGTATTTAGCTAGAACTCTAAAGCATTTGGTACCACAGTATTTAGCTAGAACTCTAAAGCATTTGGTACCACAGTATTTAGCTAGAACTCTAAAGCATTTGGTACCACAGTATTTAGCTAGAACTCTAAAGCATTTGGTACCACAGTATTTAGCTAAAACTCTAAAGCATTTGGTACCACAGTATTTAGCTAGAACTCTAAAGCATTTGGTACCACAGTATTTAGCTAGAACTCTAAAGCATTTGGTACCACAGTATTTAGCTAGAACTCTAAAGCATTTGGTATCACAGTATTTAGCTAGAACTCTAAAGCATTTGGTACCACAGTATTTAGCTAGAACTCTAAAGCATTTGGTACCACAGTATTTAGCTAGAACTCTAAAGCATTTGGTACCACAGTATTTAGCTAGAACTCTAAAGCATTTGGTACCACAGTATTTAGCTAGAACTCTAAAGCATTTGGTACCACAGTATTTAGCTAGAACTCTAAAGCATTTGGTACCACAGTATTTAGCTAGAACTCTAAAGCATTTGGTACCACAGTATTTAGCTAGAACTCTAAAGCATTTGGTACCACAGTATTTAGCTAGAACTCTAAAGCATTTGGTACCACAGTATTTAGCTAGAACTTGATAATAGTTGTTCCTGTGTAGAATCAGAGGTCATTAGTTTAGTGGAGCTCAATAGTTCAATATCGCTCCACAACACACTATTAACGAAGCAATAACACACACACACACGCTTGCGAACACACACACACACACTGTACACACTTTCACAAACACACACACACACACACACTGGTGCGTGTCTGTCCATTATTGCAGTAGTTACATGCAGACACACAGCCTGATGAAGTAACATTGATTCACTCTCTCCATCCCGCCATCTCTCCATCCTTAAACGAGTGAACTGCCTCTGCACGCCCTCCTCCTTCTACAAGCCACCCCCCTTCCATCCTCGCCACCTCTCCCTCTTTCTCCTCCATCGCTCTTTCTAGCTCTCCCTCCATCCTTCTTCTCTCTCTCTCCCTTCCTCCTCCCTCAATTTCTCCCTTCTCCATCTCTCCCTCTTTCTCCCTCCATCCCTCTTCTCTCTCTCTCTCTCTCCCTTCATTCTCCCTCAATTTCTCCCTTTTCCATCTCTCCCTCCATCCCTCCTTTTGTAGTTTTTTTTACACAAAATTTCTCCTGGCTTATTGATAAAACACGCGTCCAAAATGGCCCCCTTTTCCCTACATAGTGCACTATTTATGACCAGAATCCCATGGGCACTATAGAGGGAATAGGGTGCCATTTGGGATGCAAGCCTGAACAGTGTCACAGTATTGATTAATGAGGCAGTTTATTATTTTTTGTTTTTATTGTATCCAGTCATGTAATCTCCAGATAATGCTCTGTCTGTATCCCAAATGGTACCCTATTCCCTGTATAGTGCACTACTTTTGACCAGGGGCCTATGGGTGCTCTATGGAGCCTGGTCAAAAGTAGTGCACTATGTAGGGAATACGGTACCATTTGAGACCTCAGCCTAAGTCATTTAAACCCACACGGTAACATTTCAAATATACCGCACATGCATTAAATATTGATTGTTTGTAAATGAAACCGGCAAAAAATATATTGATCTCACAGCTTAATCCATGTGTACAATGACAACACGGGCTCACATACTACCACCCTCAAAGACCTTATATATAATAGAAAGCTCACATACTACCACCCTCACAGAGCTTATATCTAATAGAAAGCTCACATACTTACTTTCTATCTAATAAAATGTATTTCCTTCTTAATGCTTTTGAGCCAATCACTTGTGTAGCCCTATTTGGTAAAAGACCAAATCAATTTTATGGCAAGAACAGCTCAAATAAGCAAAGAGAAATGACAGTCTATCATTACTTTAAGACATGAAGGTCAGTCAATACTGAAACAATTTCAATAACTTTTAAAGTTTCTTCAAGTGCAGTCGCAAAAACCATCAAGCGCTATGATGAAACTGGCTCTCATGAGGACCGCCACAGGAATGGAAGACCCAGAGTTACCTCTGCTGCAGAGGATAAGTTCATTAGAGTTACCAGCCTCAGAAATTGCAGCCCAAATACATGCTTCACAGATTTCAAGTAACAGACACATCTAAACATCAACTGTTCAGAGGGGACTGTGTGAATCAGGCCTTCATGGTCGAATTGCTGCAAAGAAACCACTACTAAAGGACACCAATAAGAAGAAGAGACCTGCTTGGGCAAAGAAACATGAGCAATGGACATTAGACCGGTGGAAATGTGTCCTTTGGTCTGGAGTCCAAATTTGAGATTTTTGGTTCAAACCACCGTGTCTTTGTGAGACGCGGTATGGGTGAACGGATGATCTCCGCATGTGAATTTCCCACCGTAAAGCATGGAGGAGGAGGTGTTATGGTGTGGGGGTGCTTTGCTGGTGACACTGTCTGTGATTTATTTAGAATTCAAGGCACACTTAACCAGCATGGCTACCACAGCATTCTGCAGTGATACGCCATCCCATCTGGTTTGGGCTTCGTGTTTTTCAACAGGACAATGACCCAACACACTTCCAGGCTGTGTACGGGCAATTTTACCAAGAAGGAGAGTGATGGAGTGCTGCATCAGATGACCTGGCCTCCACAATCCCCCGACCTCAACCCAACTGAGATGGTTTTGGAAGAGTCGGATGGCAGAGTGAAGGAAAAGCAGCCAACAAGTGCTCAGCATATGTGGGAACTCCTTCAAGACTGTTGGAAAAGCATTCCAGGTGAAGCTGGTTGAGAGAATGCCAAGAGTGTGCAAAGCTGTTATCAAGGCAAAGGGTGGCTATTTGAAGAATCTCAAATATAAAATATATTTTGATTTGTTTAACACTTTTTTGGTTACTACATGATTCCATATGTGTTATTTCATAGTGTTGATGTCTTCACTATTATTCTACAATGTAAAAAATAGTTTAAAAAAGAAAAACCCTTGAATGAGTAGGTGTGTCCAAACTTTTGACTGGTACTGTATTTCACTTGCTTTGGCAATGTAAACATACAGTGAGGGAAAAAAGTATTTGATCCCCTGCTGATTTTGTACGTTTGCCCACTGACAAAGAAATGATCAGTCTATCATTTTAATGGTAGGTTTATTTGAACAGTGAGAGACAGAATAACAACAACAAAATCCACAAAAACGCATGTCAAAAATGTTATAAATTGATTTGCATTTTAATGAGGGAAAGAAGTATTTGACCCCTCTGCAAAACATGACTTAGTACTTGGTGGCAAAACCCTTGTTGGCAATCACAGAGGTCAGACGTTTCTTGTAGTTGACCACCAGGTTTGCACACATCTCAGGAGGGATTTTGTTCCACTCCTCTTTGCAGATCATCTCCAAGTCATTAAGGTTTCGAGGCTGACGTTTGGCAACTCGAACCTTCAGCTCCCTCCACAGATTTTCTATGGGATTAAGATCTGGAGACTGGCTAGGCCACTCCAGGACCTTAATGTGCTTCTTCTTGAGCCACTCCTTTGTTGCTTTGGCCATGTGTTTTGGGTCATTGTCATGCTGGAATACCCATCCTTGACCCATTTTCAATGCCCTGGCTGAGGGCAGGAGGTTCTCACCCAAGATGGACGGTACATGGCCCCGTCCATCGTCCCTTTTATGCGGTGAAGTTGTCCTGTCCCCTTAGCAGAAAAACACACCCAAAGCATAATGTTTACACCTCCAGGTTTGACGGTGGGGATGGTGTTCTTGGGGTCATAGGCAGCATTCCTCCTCCTCCAAACAATGCGAGTTGAGTTGATGCCAAAGAGCTCGATTTTGGTCTCATCTGACCACAACACTTTCACCCAGTTCTCCTCTGAATCATTCAGATGTTCATTGGCAAACTTCAGACGGGCCTGTATATGTGCTTTCTTGAGCAGGGGGACCTTGCGGGCGCTGCAGGATTTCAGTCCTTCACGGCGTAGTGTGTTACCAATTGTTTTCTTGGTGACTATGGTCCCAGCTGCCTTGAGATAATTTACAAAATCCTCCCGTGTAGTTCTGGGCTGATTCCTCACCATTCTCATGATCGTTGCAACTCCACGAGGTGAGATCTTGCATGGAGCTCCAGGCCGAGGGAGATTGACAGTTCTTTTGTGTTTCTTCCATTTGCAAATAATCACACCAACTGTTGTCACCTTCTCACCAAGCTGCTTGGCGATGGTCTTGTAGCCCATTCCAGCCTTGTCTAGGTCTACAATCTTTTCCCTGACAACCTTGGAGAGCTCTATGGTCTTGCCATGGTGGAGAGTTTGGAATCTGATTGATTGATTGCTTCTGTGGATAGGTGTCTTTTATACAGGTAACAAACTGAGATTAAGAGCACTCCCTTTAAGTGTGTGCTCCTAATCTCAGCTCGTTACCTGTATAAAAGACACCTGGGAGCCAGAAATCTTTCTGATTGAGAAGGGGTCAAATATTTATTTCCCTCATTAAAATGAAAATCAATTTATAACATTTTTGACATGCGTTTTTCTGGATTTCTTTGTTGTTATTCTGTCTCTCACTGTTCAAATAAACCTACCATTAAAATTATAGACTGATAATTTATTTGTCAGTGGGCAAACGTACAAAATCAGCAGGGGATCAAATACTTTTTTCCCTCACTGTATATGAAGCCCTTAAATTGAATTGAATTGAATTGAGAGAGAGAGAGAGAGAGAGAGAGAGAGAGAGAGAGAGAGAGAGAGAGAGAGGGGGGGGATAGTACCCTCTCTTCTATTTCACTGGGGAATTACATAGGGTTCTGGTCAAAAGTAGTGCACTATGTAGGGAATAGTGTGAATCTATAGGCCTTGATGGTAATATATCCTACAGTAACTCACCTGAAGCATAGAGCACACACACATACATATATTTCCAATATTTCAAACAGCTCTTACACTAAAAGGGCATTATCATCATTTACACAGTATTATTCCAACCTCATAGTGTGGAAATGTACTTTTTGACTGCACTGGGCCTTTAAGGTGCAATGGACCCAAATGTTTGAAAAGGTCACACACACACACACTCACACATACACACACTGCATGATGGTGTGAAAGGGCACACCGTGTGTGTGTGTGTGTGTGTGTGTGTCTGAATATTGAATATGAACACTGATGGGACAGCAATCTAGCTGACTAAATGCCAGACTGGCTGAATTTCTCTGTGGCTCAGTCAGGGTCATAAAAGGCATAAAAAACTAACTGAATAACTGACTAACTGAAAGACCAAGTCACTGTGTATAATTCTACTGATTGCTAACTGATAGGAAAATGAAATACAATCGCTGAATGATCTGAAAATCAATTAGGTCTGATACGTATCTTATCACACCAATTAACTTCAAAGTAAGTAAAGCTAGTAAATGAACTAACGAAGAACATCCGAGGAATTGATTGGCAGTGTTCAAGTCCTGAAATGAAAAATGGCCGTGTATCCTGAATAGATTAGAGCTGAACTAAAAACCTTCACTTACAGGGCGAGCTGAAAGAGTGACCATTGGCTGATCAATACAAAAGCCCATTGTACTCCAACCAATCAGATCAATCTCATCAATTAGATGGAATAGAGTAGACCAATGGTTTTAGGGTCAAAGGTCAATAATTGGAGTTGATTCTGACTAACATTTAGAGTGATATGACCTGGAGTTAGGCTGGGTATACTGTCTGAATCTAAATCATATCTTTATTAGAAAAGCACATCTGTGTGTGTCTAGGTAACGTGATTGGCCCGGTACTTTGTTTTGTTTACGTAAAGCACAGGTACAAACTTACACAAACACAGCTACTCCCTGTCATGCACAGACTGTACAGACTGGTACACACACACACAACACAACTATACTGCACTGACATAGCCTACACACACACACATAGACATAGACACACACTTCAGTGACATACACACAAATACACGATATCACATCCACACATGTATAGTATTTTGTCCCAGGTCTTTTTTCAAGACCTCTGCAATCCGCCCTGGCATGCTGTCAATTAACTTCTGGGCCACATCCTGACTGATGGCAGCCCATTCTTGCATAATCAATGCTTGGAGTTTGTCAGAATTTGTGGGGTTTTTGTTTGTCCACCCGCCTCTTGAGGATTGACCACAAGTTCTCAATGGGATTAAGGTCTGGGAAGTTTCCTGGCCATGGACCCAAAATGTCGATGTTTTGTTCCCTGAGCCACTTAGTTATCACTTTTGCCTTATGGCAAGGTGCTCCATCATGCTGGAAAAGGCATTGTTCGTCACCAAACTGTTTTTGGATGGTTGGGAGAAGTTGCTCTCGGAGGATGTGTTGGTACCATTCTTTATTCATGGCTGTGTTCTTAGGCAAAATTGTGAGTGAGCCCACTCCCTTGGCTGAGAAGCAACCCCACACATGAATGGTCTCAGGATGCTTTACTGTTGGCATGACACAGGACTGATGGTAGCGCTCACCTTGTCTTCTCCGGACAAGCTTTTTTCCAGATGCCCCAAACAATCAGAAAGGGGATTTATCAGAGAAAATGACTTTACCCCAGTCCTCAGCAGTCCAATCCCTGTACCTTTTGCAGAATATCAGTCTGTCCCTGATGTTTTTCCTAGAGAGAAGTAGCTTCCTCGCTGCCCTTCTTGACACCAGGCCATCCTCCAAAAGTCTTCGCCTCACTGTGTGTGCAGATGCACTCACACCTGCCTGCTGCCATTCCTGAGCAAGCTCTGCACTGGTGGTGCCCCGATCCCGCAGCTGAATCAACTTTAGGAGACGGTCCTGGCGCTTGCTGGACTTTCTTGGGCGCCCTGAAGCCTTCTTCACTACAATTGACCCTCTCTCCTTGAAGTTCTTGATGATCCGATAAATGGTTGATTTAGGTGCAATCTTACTAGCAGCAATATCCTTGCCTGTGAAGCCCTTTTTGTGCAAAGCAATGATGATGGCACTTGTTTCCTTTCAGGTAACCCTGGTTAACAGAGGAAGAACAATGATTTCAAGCACCACCCTCCTTTTAAAGCTTCCAGTCTGTTATTCTAACTCAATCAGCATGACAGCGTGATCTCCAGCGTTGTCCTCGTCAATACTCTCACCTGTGTTAACGAGAGAATCACTGACATGATGTCAGTTGGTCCTTTTGTGGCAGGGCTGAAATGCAGTGGAAATGTTTTTGGGGGATTAAGTTCAGTTTCATGGCAAAGAGGGACTTTGCAATTAATTGCAATTCATCTGATCACTCTTCATAAAATTCTGGAGTATATGCAAATTGCCATCATAAAAACAGAGGCAGTAGACTTTGTGAAAATTCATATTTGTGTCATTCTCAATACTTTTGACCATGACTGTACAACACAACAACACTACAACAGTATAACAGCACATATCTTACTCACATCACACATACATCCATATGGTATGATACAATAGGTAAACGTAATCTGTTCCCTCGCACACTCACACAAATAAAACACACACACAAAACACACACAAATAAAACACACACACACACACAAAACACACACAAATAAAACACACACACAAAACACACACAAATAAAACACACACACACAAAACACACATAAATAAAACATACACACACACACAAAACACACACAAATAAAACACACACACAAAACACACACAAATAAAACACACACACAAAACACACACACACAAAACACACACAAATAAAACACACACACAAAACACACACAAATAAAACACACACACACACACACAAAACACACACAAATAAAACACACACACACAAAACACACACAAATAAAACATACACACACACACAAAACACACACAAATAAAACACACACACAAAACACACACAAATAAAACACACACACAAAACACACACAAATAAAACACACACACAAAACACACACAAATAAAACACACACACAAAACACACACAAATAAAACACACACACAAAACACACACAAATAAAACACACACACAAAACACACACAAATAAAACACACACACAAAACAGTAACTCACACTGTGTAGCTAGGAGAGTGTGATTTTACACTCCGTCCATCTCTCTTGCCCTGAAGGAAGAGCAGGGTGCTTCTGCTCCTTCACTAACCCTGGATGCCTTCACATCTCCATCCCCCTTTTCCTCACCCTCTCTCTCTCTCTCTCTTCTCCTCTCTGTTTATCTAACCTCTTCACATCTCCATCCCCCTTTTCCTCACCCCCTCTCTCTCTCTCTCTCTTCTCCTCTCTGTTTCTCTAACCTCTTCACATCTCCATCCCCCTTTTCCTCACCCTCTCTCTCTCTTCTCCTCTCTGTTTCTCTAACCTCTTCACATCTCCATCCCCCCTTTTCCTCACCCTCTCTCTCTCTTCTCCTCTCTGTTTCTCTAACCTCTTCACATCTCCATCCCCCTTTTCCTCACCCTCTCTCTCTCTCTTCTCCTCTCTGTTTCTCTAACCTCTTCACATCTCCATCCCCCTTTTCCTCTCTCTCTCTCTCTCTCTCTCTCTCTTCTCCTCTCTGTTTATCTAACCTCTTCACATCTCCATCCCCCTTTTCCTCACCCTCTCTCTCTCTTCTCCTCTCTGTTTCTCTAACCTCTTCACATCTCCATCCCCCTTTTCCTCACCCTCTCTCTCTCTTCTCCTCTCTGTTTCTCTAACCTCTTCACATCTCCATCTCCCTTTTCCTCACCCTCTCTCTCTCTTCTCCTCTCTGTTTCTCTAACCTCTTCACATCTCCATCTCCCTTTTCCTCACCCTCTCTCTCTCTTCTCCTCTCTGTTTCTCTAACCTCTTCACATCTCCATCCCCCTTTTCCTCTCTCTCTCTCTCTCTCTCTCTCTCTCTCTTCTCCTCTCTGTTTCTCTAACCTCTTCACATCTCCATCCCCCTTTTCCTCTCTCTCTCTCTCTCTCTCTCTCTCTCTCTCTTCTCCTCTCTGTTTCTCTAACCTCTTCACATCGCCATCCCCCTTTTCCTCACTCTCTCTCTCTCTCTCTTCTCCTCTCTGTTTCTCTAACCTCTTCACATCTCCATTCCCCTTTTCCTCACCCTCTCTCTCTCTTCTCCTCTCTGTTTCTCTAACCTCTTCACATCTCCATCTCCCTTTTCCTCACCCTCTCTCTCTCTTCTCCTCTCTGTTTCTCTAACCTCTTCACATCTCCATCCCCCTTTTCCTCTCTCTCTCTCTCTCTCTCTCTCTCTCTCTCTCTCTCTCTCTCTCTCTCTCTCTCTCTCTCTCTCTCTCTCTTCTCCTCTCTGTTTCTCTAACCTCTTCACATCTCCATCCCCCTTTTCCTCACTCTCTCTTCTCCTCTCTGTTTCTTTAACCTCTTATCTCTCTGGGGTATGTTATGTGTTATTCTCTCTCTCTGGGGTATGTTATGTGTTATTCTCTCTATCTGGGGTATGTTATGTGTTATTCTCTCTCTCTGGGGTATGTTATGTGTTATTCTCTCTCTCTGGGGTATGTTATGTGTTATTTTCTCTCTCTGGGGTATGTTATGTGTTATTCTCTCTCTCTGGGGTATGTTATGTGTTATTCTCTCTCTCTGGGGTATGTTATGTGTTATTCTCTCCCTCTGGGGTATGTTATGTGTTATTCTCTCTCTCTGGGGTATGTTATGTGTTATTCTCTCTCTCTGGGGTATGTTATGTGTTATTCTCTCTCTCTGGGGTATGTTATGTGTTATTCTAGGTGAAAGGCAGTACAGAGCTGTGTATGTGCATGTGTGTGAGCACCTGTAGAGTTTGTAATCCTGTAGTATTTAAACTGATACCAAAATGATTGTGTTGCTGCCATCGTCACGTTACATTAATAAACAGGGCTGCATTCCAAATGGCACCCTATAACCTATATGGTTTAGTTCATTAGGATCCCCATTAGCTACAGCACAGCAGCTACTCTTCCTGGGGTCCATATAAACAATAGAAATACATGACAAGGTACAGAACAGTTATAGACTAGAACAACATAAGATACACTACACCCCTCCATCTCTCCCTTCCTCCACCTTTCCTTGCACCACCCCACCATCTCTCCCTTCCTCCACCTTTCCTTCCACCACCCCTCCATCTCTCCTTTCCTCCACCACCCCTCCATCTCTCCCTTCCTCCACCTTTCCTTCCACCACCCCTCCATCTCTCCTTTCCTCCACCTTTCCTTCCATCTCTCCCTTCCTCCACCTTTCCTTGCACCACCCCTCCATCTCTCCCTTCCTCCACCTTTCCTTCCACCACCCCTCCATCTCTCCCTTCCTCCACCTTTCCTTGCACCACCCCTCCATCTCTCCCTTCCTCCATCTCTCCCTTCCACCACCCCTCCATCTCTCCCTTCCTCCACCTTTTCTTCCACCACCCCTCCATCTCTCCCTTCCTCCATCTCTCCCTTGCACCACCCCTCCATCTCTCCCTTCCTCCACCTTTCCTTGCACCACCCCTCCATCTCTCCCTTCCTCCACCTTTCCTTGCACCACCGCTCCATCTCTCCCTTCCTCCACCTTTCCTTGCACCACCCCTCCATCTCTCCCTTCCTCCACCTTTCCTTCCACCACCCCTCCATCTCTCCCTTCCTCCACCTTTCCTTCCACCACCCCTCCATCTCTCCCTTCCTCCACCTTTCCTTCCTCCACCTTTCCTTCCATCTCTCCCTTCCTCCACCTTTCCCTTCCTCCTTGTCTTCCAACCAACATTTCTGAGCGCAATCGCTTGATGGATGAGAGTTTGAGGTACTTCATTCTACCCCCTACCTCTGACTTTTTCTTCCTTCAACTTGTCTCTCCCCGCCTCCTCCTTCTCCTCCTCCTCCTCCTCCTCCTCCCCCTCCTCCTCCTCCTCCTCCTCCTCCCCCTCCCCCTCCTCCTCCTGGTTGTCATCCATCTGTTAATTTCAGAGTGCAGACGACATTGACAGGTGATGCTGTAATGGCCTCCTATTCCAGCCAAGACACAGGTCTCTTTCTTTTATTCTGTCTGTCTCTCTCGCTCTCTCTCCATTTCTCCCTCTCTCTCTCTTCCATCTATTCTAATGACATATTTGTTTTCATTCGCTCTTTTATTTTTTTTCACGGCACTAACACTTCCTTGGCAAGGCTTTCCTCATCTGACTATATTAATCAAATGTGGCACTCTCCCTCTCTCCATTCCTCCATCCCTCTCTCCATTCCTCCATCCATCCCTCTTTCCATTCCATCTCCAAAACAAATAGGTGAGGGGACATTAACATTCATCGGTTTGGAAGCTACC
>NW_025533969.1:197500-200000 GCF_020615455.1 Coregonus clupeaformis
TGTGTGTGTGTGTGTGTGTGTGTGTGTGTGTGTGTGTGTGTGTGTGTGTGCGTAATTCTACATGAAAGTAAGATGCAGCTGCAGAGAGAGAGAGAGCAAGGGAGAGAGAGAGAGCAGAGAGAGAGAGAGAGAGAGAGAGAGAGAGAGAGAGAGAGAGAGAGAAAAGAGAGAGAGAGAGCGAGAGAGAAGAGAGAGAAGAGAGAGAGAGAGAGAGAGAGAGAGAGAGAGAGAGGGCAAGGAGAGAGAGAGAGAGAGAGCAAGAGAGAGAGAGAGAGAGAGAGAAAGAGAGAGAGAGAGAAAGAGAGTGAGGGAGGGAGAGAAAGAGAGCAAGGGAGAGAGAGAGAGAGAGAGCAAGGGAGAGAGAGAGAGAGAGAGAGAGAGAGAGAGAGAGAGAGAGAGAGAGAGAGAGAGAGAGAGAGAGAGAGAGAGAGAGAGAGAGAGAGAGAGAGAGAGAGAGAGAGAGAGAGAGAGAGAGAGATAAAGCAAGAGAGAGAGAGAGAGAGAGAGCGTGAGAGAGAGAGAGAGAGAGAGAGAGATAAAGCAAGAGAGAGAGAGAGAGAGAGCGAGAGAGAGAGAGAAAAGCGAGAGAGAGAGAGAGATGAAGGATGGAGAGTGAAAGAGAAAGAGTGAGAGGTGGGTAATGAAGAGGAGGGTTGAGATGAAGGGGGGGTTAAGAGAGAGAGAGGGATGACTATGTGGATAAAGAGATAGAGAGAGAGAGTGGTTGTTTGGGCTGCATGTCTTCAAATGCCATTTTGATCGTTTTTTAGATTTCCACAATCTGACACCACACAGCTCTGATGTCATTTGTCAACAACAACAACATCCTGAGGAAAAATAACCTCACTGAAATCTGGATCATATCAACACAAATCACTCTGCATAACGCCTGTTCTTATAGTCTGCATCACAAATGGCATCCTATTCCCTGCTTGGTCACTGATGAATAAATGGAAAACAGAGTAGAATTTAGACTTTAAAGACATTTTAGTCTAATGATATGCACAGGGGGCAGACATGACATACACATACTCAGCTCCCTGCTTATTTGATAAGGCTATGGGGAGACTTTCCAGATAAATAATCTGTGATATTGTGGATATCCATTACATTGTTGTGATTGTGCCACTGTGTGCATTTTTAGCATTGTGGTATAATAAATGTCGTTAAAATCGCTTCAGAAAATAGTCTATGCAGATGCAGTTGTTTCACATAACTAACCGCAGTCATTGTCATGCATCACTCACTCTCACGCTCTGTGCTGTACTGTGATCAACAGACAGCAGCACCGGATTACAGGCTAGTGTAACAGGTGTCTGTCTTCCTTCCCTCTCAGTGGACAGACTGCTGCCCACTACATGCACACCACCACCCTATCCAGGAGTAATTCCCTGCTCTGCGTGGGTGGAGGGTCAGCCAGTCCAAGAGGCTTTTCCCTTAGCCTTCCTCCACCATTTACATTACATATTTACATTTTAGTCATTTAGCAGACGCTCTTATCCAGAGCGACTTACAGTTAGTGAATACATATATATATATATATTTTTTTATACTGGCCCCCCGTGGGAATCGAACCCACAACCCTGGCGTTGCAAACGCCATGCTCTATCAACTGACCTACATCCCTGCCGGCCATTCCCTCCCCTACCCTGGACGACTTGTGCGCCGCCCCCATGAGTCTCCCGGTCGCGGCCGGCTGCGACAGAGCCTGGATTCGAACCAGGATCTCTAGTGGCACAGCCTTAGACCACTGCGCCACTCAGGAGACTACCAACCGGTAAACACTTTCGGTAGGCCCTACTCGGTAAACAAGGGGAAAGCCCGGGTGTTAAGGGCTAAGGGGGTTGCTGTGAAGGTGTTCTCCCGGTAAACCGAAATAACCAGATTAGCGCCAAATATAGACGGGAAATGTAGGTTACTGATTCGTCCCCCGGTCTACAGTCTGGTGCCATTGTTGACAGTCAGATATTAGCAGGCAGATATTTAGACTACAATGAGAATCCCATTGGCGCGTTGAGCATTTGGAGAAAAAAAACGATAATAAAAAACAAAACAATGTTAAACAATTCGTTTAATCAATTATTGCGTATTTCCATCTACCTGCAGTTGTATTTATTTTACTATGACAAACCAGCAAAGAAAACTATCACTGTGCGTGTCATTTATTTTTAATCGAAGGCACTTACAGTGGGGAAAAAAAGTATTTAGTCAGCCACCAATTGTGCAAGTTCTCCCACTTAAAAAGATGAGAGAGGCCTGTAATTTTCATCATAGGTACACGTCAACTATGACAGACAAAATGAGAAAAAAAAATCCAGAAAATCACATTGTAGGATATTTAATGAATTTATTTGCAAATTATGGTGGAAAATAAGTATTTGGTCAATAACAAAAGTTTCTCAATACTTTGTTATATACCCTTTGTTGGCAATGACACAGGTCAAACGTTTTCTGTAAGTCTTCACAAGGTTTTCACACACTGTTGCTGGTATTTTGGCCC
>NW_025533969.1:205000-250000 GCF_020615455.1 Coregonus clupeaformis
TGAAAAGCCAGGAGAGAAGAGAGCCCGGTGGTCTGCTATGACAGGAAGAAGAGAGGAGGAGGAACGTGACATCATACCAGAGCTGTACGGCCCAGGGGAAGGGATGAACCACAGGGTGTAATAACCATGTACTCCATGTACCATGTATGGAGCTGAAGACATGGAGCTGGATGGAAGGATGGAAGGACGGGGGGGACGGGGGGGGACGGGGGGGAAATGGAGCAGACCCACATTTCTAAACCTACAAAGCACTTTGCAATTTACTCTAGTAAACATCTAGGGAACACTAGATTTAACGTACTACTGGACTACAGTAAACATCTAGGGAACACTAGATTTAACGTACTACTGGACTACAGTAAACATCTAGGGAACACTAGATTTAACGTACTACTGGACTACAGTAAACATCTAGGGAACACTAGATTTAACGTACTACTGGACTACAGTAAACATCTAGGGAACACTAGATTTAACGTACTACTGGACTACAGTAAACATCTAGGGAACACTAGATTTAACGTACTACTGGACTACAGTAAAAATACGTTCTATGGAGAGTTCCATTGATAGTCCAGGAGTAAGCACAATCTGGGCCGATGCTACTGGAAGGGGAGCGATGTAAAGTCTATCAGGAAGTCCATCAGTACTTTCTGATACTTATCTTTCATTCCACTAAAGGCAACATTGTGCAAAAAAATAGTGGTGGTGCAAGATTGGAAAACTAACGTCAGGACTCTCTCACTCAAGACAGAAAACTGCCTAGATAAGCATTGTAGCAGGCTAATGTCTGGAATAAATCCATTTGAGAAGAACTGAGCAGTGTTCTTGCTGAGCAAAGAAGAATTCTCCACGTTGGAGGAGATGTGGCAGCCTCTGTGCTCTAAAATGGGCGGAGACCGCCATCAAGCTTTCAATCATCATTTGACCCAATTAAATCGCTCTGATGTGGTAAGAGTGACACTAATGGATGTTATAACTAACATCCACAAAATATAGTGTAGATTTATAGTCTGTTATAACTAACATCCACAAAATATAGTGTAGATTTATAGTCTGTTATAACTAACATCCACTAAATATATGTCACGTTCGTTTATAGACGGGACGGACCAAGGCGCAGCGTGATATGCCAACAGGTTTATTTAACGAATAAACACACAACAAAACAACAATGAAACGTGAAGTCCAAGGTAGCACACAAACAACATACCTTACACGGAACAAGATCCCACAACCCACTAGTGCCAATAGGCTGCCTAAGTATGGTCCCCAATCAGAGACAACGAGCGACAGCTGCCTCTGATTGGGAACCACACCGGCCAACATAGATCTACACGATCTAGATCTAAACATAGAAAATGCAACATAGAACATACCACACAGAAAAATACACACTCTGACTCAACAAATACGAGTCCCCAGAGTCAGGGCGTGACAGTACCCCCCCCCAAAGGTGCGGACTCCGACCGCACAACATAAACATAACAGGGTAGGGGCCGGGTGGGCATTCCGCCTCGGAGGCGGATCCGGCTCAGGGCGTGACGACCACTTACTCTCCGCCTCCCTGTTGCGCCCCTGGTCTGGTCTGGACCTCGGCGCGCTGCTTCCCCTCTCCTTCCTCCCACGAAGTACCAAGCCCTGTCTGGACCCTGGTGTGGGAGACCCCGAACCTGGAGAGGGGCTGACGTCTGGGTCTGGACTGGAACCGCTGACTGGAGCTGGACCCGACGACGGTGGATCGAACTGCTCTGGCTCCGGAGTGGAGCCGCTGACCGGAGCTGGATCATGCACTGGTGGAGCGGACTGCTCTGGCTCCGGAGTGGAGCCGCTGACCGGAGCTGGACTAGACTCCGGTGGAGCGGATTGCTCTGGCTCCGGAGTGGAGCAGCTGACCGGAGCTGAACTGGGCACCGGTGGAGCGGACTGCTCTGGCTCCGGAGTGGATCCGCTGACCGGAGCTGGACTGGACCCCGGTGGAGCGGATTGCTCTGGCTCCGGAGTGGAGCAGCTAACCGGAGCTGGATCAGGCACCGGTGGAGCGGACTGCTCTGGCTCCGGAGTGGAGCAGCTGAGACAGGCACGGGCCGTGCCGGACTGGACACACGCACCACTGGCTTGGTGCGAGGAGCAGACAAAGGCCGGACCGGGCTGGCGACGCGCACCACTGGCTTGGTGCGAGGGACAGGAACAGGCCGGACCGGGCTGGCGACGCGCACCACTGGCTTGGTGCGAGGGACAGGAACAGGCCGGACCGGGCTGGCGACACACACCACTGGCTTGGTGCGAGGGGCAGGAACAGGCCGGGCCGGACTGGCGACGCGCACCACTGGCTTGGTGCGAGGGACAGGAACAGGCCGGACCGGGCTGGCGACACGCACCACTGGCTTGGTGCGTGGGGCAGGAACAGGCCGGGCCGGGCTGGCGACGCGCACCACTGGCTTGGTGCGAGGGACAGGAACAGGCCGGACCGGGCTGGCGACACGCACCACTGGCTTGGTGCGTGGGGCAGGAACAGGCCGGGCTGGCGACGCGCACCACTGGCTTAGTGCGGGAAGCAGGAACGGGTCGGGCCGTACTGGGAACACGCACCACTGGCTTAGTGCGGGGAGCAGGAACGGACCGGACTGGCGACACGCACCACTTGCTTGGTGCGAGGAGCGGGACTGGGTTCCTTTATTAACCCCCGCTCCTTTTGCTGCCTAACCAGCTCCTCTCGCCGTGCCTCTACACCTTCCTTCTCCCTTTTAGCCTCCTGTAGCTCCTCCCTCTGTGCGAATAACTCCTGCTCCCTCTGAACCAATAGCCCCCGTAACATGGTGGCCTCCTCTCCTAACCTGCAGATCCGCCCTGTCGCTGCCTCCTGCTGCCTCGTCGTCCACACCGTGTGCCCCCCCAAAAAATGTTATTGGGGTTGCCTCTCAGGTCTCCGTCGTCGGCACTCCTCTTCCCATGAGGACTCCTCCGGAAGCCCCCACGCATTAGGGAACAGACGTCATCCTCCGACTCCTCAGTGTAATACTGTTCCCACTCCTCTTCCCAAGGTCGTAGGGACCCAATCTGAAACCCAACCGGGTGCAGTGGTCGGGGCTCTTCTCTATCGCTCCCCGACCACCCCTTTAGCCCCCCCCCCCAAATTTTATTGGGGCTGCTTCTTGGGCCTCCTCCTCGGCCGGCTTCCGTGTTGCCGTTGCTCCTCTCCTGCCTGGGCATCTACCTTCACCCATGGCCCTTTCCCCACGAATATCTCTTCCCATGACCACAATTTACCCACCTGTGACATGGCTATTCGCTCTTCCTGGGCACGCTGCTTGGTCCTCGTTTGGTGGGATCTTCTGTCACGTTCGTTTATAGACGGGACGGACCAAGGCGCAGCGTGATATGCCAACAGGTTTATTTAACGAATAAACACACAACAAAACAACAAACGAAACGTGAAGTCCAAGGTAGCACACAAACAACATACCTTACACGGAACAAGATCCCACAACCCACTAGTGCCAATAGGCTGCCTAAGTATGGTCCCCAATCAGAGACAACGAGCGACAGCTGCCTCTGATTGGGAACCACACCAGCCAACATAGATCTACACGATCTAGATCTAAACATAGAAAATGCAACATAGAACATACCACACAGAAAAATACACACCCTGACTCAACAAATACGAGTCCCCAGAGTCAGGGCGTGACAATATAGTGTAGATTTAAAGTCTGTTATAACTAACACCCACTAAATATAGTGTAGATTTAAAGTATTTTATAACTGACGCCCACTAAATATAGTGTAGATTTAAAGTCTGTTATAACTAACACCCACAAAATATTGTGTAGATTTAAAGTCTGTTATAACTAACACCCACTAAATATAGTGTAGATTTAAAGTATTTTATAACTAACACCCACTAAATATAGTGTAGATTTATAATCTGTTATAACTAACACCCACTAAATACAGTGTAGATTTAAAGTTTGTTATAACTAACGCCCACTAAATATAGTGTAGATTTAAAGTCTGTTATAACTAACACCCACTAAATATAGTGTAGATTTAAAGTATTTTATAACTGACACCCACTAAATATAGTGTAGATTTAAAGTCTGTTATAACTAACACCCACAAAATATTGTGTAGATTTAAAGTCTGTTATAACTAACGCCCACTAAATATAGTGTAGATTTATAGTCTGTTATAACTAACACCCACTAAATATAGTGTAGATTTATAGTCTGTTATAACTAACACCCCCTAAATATAGTGTAGATTTAAAGTCTGTTATAACTAACACCTACTAAATATAGTGTAGATTTAAAGTCTGTTATAACTAACACCTACTAAATATAGTGTAGATTTAAAGTGTGGTATAACTAACACCCACTAAATATAGTGTAGATTTATAGTCTGTTATAATTAACACCCACTAAATATAGTGTAGAGTTTAAGTCTGTTATAACTAACACCGACAAAATATATTGCAGATGTATAGTCTGTTATAACTAAAATCCACTAAATATAGTGTAGATTTAAAGTATTTTATAATTAACACACACTAAATATAGTGTAGATTTAAAGTATTTTATAATTAACACCCACTAAATAAAGTGTAGATTTTAAGTCTGGTATAACTAACACCCACTAAATATAGTGTAGATTTAAAGTTTGTTATAACTAACTAACATCCACCAAATATATTGTAGATTTATAGTCTTTTATAATTAACACCCACTAAATATAGTGTAGATTTAAAGTATTTTATAACTGACGCCCACTAAATATAGTGTAGATTTATAGTCTGTTATAACTAACACCCACTAAATATAGTGTAGATTTAAAGTTTGTTATAACTAACACACTCTAAATATAGTGTAGATGTATAGTCTATTATAACTAACACCCACTAAATATAGTATAGATTTAAAGTCTGTTATAACTAACACCCACTAAATATAGTGTAGATTTATAGTCTGTTATAACTAACACACTCTAAATATAGTGTAGATTTAAAGTCTGTTATGACTAAAACCCACTAAATATAGTGTAGATTTAAAGTATGTGATAACTAACACCCACTAAATATAGTGTAGATTTATAGTCTGTTATAACTAACACCCACTAAATATAGTGTAGATTCAGTCTGTTATAGCTAACACCCACTAAATATAGTGTAGATTCAAAGTCTGTTATAGCTAACATCCACTAAATATAGTGTAGATTTAAAGTCTATAACTAATACCCACTAAATATAGTGTAGATTTATAATCTGTTATAACT
Organism: Coregonus clupeaformis; assembly: GCF_020615455.1. Classification (NCBI taxonomy): domain Eukaryota; kingdom Metazoa; phylum Chordata; class Actinopteri; order Salmoniformes; family Salmonidae; genus Coregonus; species Coregonus clupeaformis. The sequence continues at coordinate 210,272 of NW_025533969.1, forward strand.
AACACCCACTAAATATAGTGTAGATTTAAAGTCTGTTATAACTAACACCCACAAAATATTGAGTAGATTTAAAGTATGTTATAACTAACACCCACTAAATATAGTGTAGATTTATAATCTGTTATAACTAACACCCACCAAATATAGTGTAGATTTAAAGTATTTTATAACTGACGCCCACTAAATATAGTGTAGATTTATAGTCTGTTATAATTAACACCCACTAAATATAGTAAAGATTTAAAGTATTTTATAACTAACACCCACTAAATATAGTGTAGATTTATAATCTGTTATAACTAACACCCACTATATATAGTGTAGATTTATAGTCTGTTATAACTAACACCCACAAAATATTGTGTAGATTTAAAGCCTGTTATAACTAACGCCCACTAAATATAGTGTAGATTTATAGTCTGTTATAACTAACACCCACTAAATATAGTGTAGATTTATAGTCTAGTTATAACTAACGTCCACTAAATATAGTGTAGATTTATAGTCTAGTTATAACTAACGTCCACTAAATATATTGTAGATTTATAGTCTGTTATAATTAACACCCACTAAATATAGTAAAGATTTAAAGTATTTTATAACTAACACCCACTAAATATAGTGTAGATTTATAATCTGTTATAACTAACACCCACTATATATAGTGTAGATTGAAAGTATTTTATAACTGACGCCCACTAAATATAGTGTAGATTTAAAGTGTGGTATAACTAACACCCACTAAATATAGTGTAGATTTATAGTCTGTTATAGCTAACACCCACTAAATATAGTGTAGATTTATAGTCTGTTATAACTAACACCCACTAAATATAGTGTAGATTTATAGTCTGTTATTACTAACATCCACAAAATATAGTGTAGATTTATAGTCTGTTATAACTAACACCCACTAAATATAGTGTAGATTTATAGTCTGGTATAACTAACACCCACTAAATATAGTGTAGATTTATAGTCTGTTATAACTAACACCCCCTAAATATAGTGTAGATGTAAAGTCTGTTATAACTAACACCTACTAAATATAGTGTAGATTTAAAGTGTGGTATAACTAACACCCACTAAATATAGTGTAGATTTAAAGTCTGTTATAACTAACGTCCACAAAATATATTGTAGATTTATAGTCTGTTATAATTAACACCCACTAAATATAGTGTAGATTTATAGTCTGTTATTACTAACATCCACTAAATATAGTGTAGATTTATAGTCTGTTATAACTAACGCCACCTAATATAGTGTCGATTTTAAGTCTGTTATAACTAACACCCACTAAATATAGTGTAGATTTATAGTCTGTTATAACTAACACCCACTAAATATAGTGTAGATGTAAAGTCTGTTATAACTAACACCTACTAAATATAGTGTAGATTTAAAGTCTGTTATAACTAACACCCACTAAATATAGTGTAGATTTATAGTCTGTTATAACTAACGTCCACAAAATATATTGTAGATTTATAGTCTGTTATAACTAACGCCCACTAAATATAGTGTCGATTTTAAGTCTGTTATAACTAACACCCACTAAATATAGTGTAGATTTAAAGTGTGGTATAACTAACACCCACTAAATATATTGTAGATTTATAGTCTGTTATAACTAACGCCCACTAAATATAGTGTAGATTCAGTCTGTTATAGCTAACACCCACTAAATACAGTGGGGGAAAAAAGTATTTAGTCAGCGACCAATTGTGCAAGTTTGCACAATTGCAGAAAAACAGCCCCAAAGCATGATGTTTCCACCCCCATGCTTCACAGTAGGTATGGTGTTCTTTGGATGCAACTCAGCATTCTTTGTCCTCCAAACACGACGAGTTGAGTTTTGGTTTCATCTGACCTTATGACATTCTCCCAATCTTCTTCTGGATCATCCAAATGCACTCTAGCAAACTTCAGATGGGCCTGGACATGTACTGGCTTAAGCAGGGGGACACGTCTGGCAATGCAGGATTTGAGTCCCTGGCGGCGTAGTGTGTTACTGATGGTAGGCTTTGTTACTTTGGTCCCAGCTCTCTGCAGGTCATTCACTAGGTCCCCCTGTGTGGTTCTAGGATTTTTGCTCACCGCTCTTGTGATCATTTTGACCCCACGGGGTGAGATCTTGCGTGGAGCCCCAGATCGAGGGAGATTATCAGTGGTATTGTACGTCTTCCATTTCCTAATAATTGCTCCCACAGTTGATTTCTTCAAACCAAGCTGCTTACCTATTGCAGATTCAGTCTTCCCAGCCTGGTGCAGGTCTACAATGTTGTTTCTGGTGTCCTTTGACAGCTCTTTGGTCTTGGCCATAGTGGATTTGGAGTGTGACTGTTTGAGGTTGTGGACAGGTGTCTTTTATACTGATAACAAGTTCAAACAGGTGCCATTAATACAGGTAACGAGTGGAGGACAGAGGAGCCTCTTAAAGAAGAAGTTACAGGTCTGTGAGAGCCAGAAATCTTGCTTGTTTGTAGGTGACCAAAGACTTATTTTCCACCATAATTTGCAAATAAATTCATAAAAAATCCTACAATGTAATTTTCTGGATTTTTTTTCTCAATTTGTCTGTCATAGTTGACGTGTACCTATGATGAAAATTACAGGCCTCTCTCATCTTTTTAAGTGGGAGAACTTGCACAATTGGTGGCTGACTAAATACTTTTTTTCCCCACTGTATAGTGTAGATTCAAAGTCTGTTATAGCTAACATCCACTAAATATAGTGTAGATTTAAAGTCTGTTATAACTAATACCCACTAAATATAGTGTAGATTTATAATCTGTTATAACTAACACCCACTAAATATAGTGTAGATTTAAAGTCTGTTATAACTAACACCCACAAAATATTGTGTAGATTTAAAGTCTGTTATAACTAACACCCACTAAATATAGTGTAGATTTATAATCTGTTATAACTAACACCCACTAAATATAGTGTAGATTTAAAGTTTGTTATAACTAACGCCCACTAAATATAGTGTAGATTTAAAGTATGTTATAACTAACACCCACTAAATATAGTGTAGATTTAAAGTCTGTTATAACTAACACCCACTAAATATAGTGTAGATTTAAAGTCTGTTATAACTAACACCTACTAAATATAGTGTAGATTTAAAGTCTGTTATAACTAACACCTACTAAATATAGTGTAGATTTAAAGTCTGTTATAACTAACACCCACTAAATATAGTGTACATTTAAAGTCTGTTATAACTAACGTCCACAAACTATATTGTAGATTTAAAGTCTGTTATAACTAACGTCCACAAAATATATTGTAGATTTATAGTCTTTTATAACTAACACCCACTAAATATAGTGTAGATTTATAGTCTGGTATAACTAACACCCCCTAAATATAGTGTAGATTTAAAGTCTGTTATAACTAACACCCACTAAATATAGTGTAGAGTTTAAGTCTGTTATAACTAACATCTACTAAATATAGTAAAGATTTAAAGTATTTTATAACTAACACCCACTAAATAAAGTGTAGATTTTAAGTCTGTTATAACTAACACCCACTATATATAGTGTAGATTTATAGTCTGTTATAACTAACACCCACTAAATATAGTGTAGATTTTAAGTCTGTTATAACTAACACCCACTAAATATAGTGTAGATTTATAGTCTGTTATAACTAACACCCACTAAATATAGTGTAGATTTAAAGTCTGTTATAACTTACATTTTTTAAACATTTTTAGTCATTTAGCAGACGCTCTTATCCAGATCGACTTACATTTAGTGAGTGCATACATTTTTCATACTGGCCCCCCGTGGGAAATGAACCCACAACCCTGGCGTTGCAAGCGCCATGCTCTACCAACTGAGCTACAGGGGACATCCACTAAATATAGTGTAGATGTTAAGTATTTTATAACTAACTAACATTCACTAAATGTAGTTATAACAGACATTAACTATGTACAGACTCAGTGAGCATAGCCTTGCTATTGAGAGGCCGCCATAGGCAGACCTGGCTCTCAATAGAAGACAGGCTATGTGCCCACTGCCCACAAAATGAGGTGGAAACTGAGTAGCACTTACTAAACTCCTGACAAATGTATGACAGTATTAGAGACACATACTTGCCTCAGATTACACAAAACCACAAAGAATTCAAAAACAAATCCAATTTTGATAAACTCCTTTATCTATTGTGTGAAATACCACAGTGTGCCATCACAGCAGCAAGATGTGTGACCTTTTTGCCACAAGAAAAGGGCAACTAGTGAAGAACAAACACCATTGTAAATACAACCCATATTTATGTTCATTTATTTTCCCTTTTACAACACTGTCTGTAGCCATAATATGACATTGTCTCTATTCCTTTGGAACTTGTGTGAGTGTAATGTTTATTTCTGATTGTTTATTTCACTTTTGTTTGCTATCTACTTCACTTGCTTTGGCAATGTTAACATACGTTTCCCATGCCAATAAAGCCCTTTGAATTGAAACTGAGAGAGAAAGAAAGAGCGAGAGAGGTTCTTCCTCTTCTGTAATGGTTTACCGTAATGTTTGACTCCCCTTGCAATAAGGAACCTCAACTAAGTATAGTGTAGAGATAGTTGTATGGTCTTCAGTGGGGACACACAAATGTCTTCAGTGGGGATTGAACACACACACACGTCTTCAGTGGGGTCTGGCTGTACGGGAGAAGGGCGAGGTTAGTTCTGTTCTGTAGGGATATAAATGGTTGATAATTGTATAGGACTGAAATACAGGGATGTTTACCAGCCACAGACAGAGAGACAGAGAGAGAGAAAGAGAGAGAGAGAGAACATCAGAGGGCAGGGTACTTTCATGTACTCTGTCATTCTGGTCCATGTTAACAACACACATTAAAACTTATTCACCCCTTCTCTCTTTCTGTTTCTCGCTCTCTCTACTTTTCCTCTCTCTCTCTCTCAACTTTGAACTAACAGTCCTTCATCCTGAGAGATTAATGATTACCTAATCCTCTACGATATTCCACACTGATCATAACAGTTTTTACATTTTCTCCAGCTATAACAGAGCAGCACTGTTGCCATTAGATTCTTAAGAGCAGCGTTTCCTGTCTTACTTCGCCACCTGCTGGTGATTTTATTCAACTACATCCTCTAAAACATTTCCTTCTGGCGGCCCCATGTGGCCTATTGAGGTATTGCAGGTTACTCTCAACAGGCCTCTTCCCTACCTTCCTCCCTTCTCCCACACATCCTCTATTGCATCCACCTGAATCACTTCTCCCTGGCCTTTTCTCAATTGCATACTCCTCGCGTCCTCTCTCCTCGCCTCCTTCTCAAAAACCCATTGGAAGAGGAGGTCAAGGGAGGGACCTCTGGCTTTCTCATCCAACGAGTTTCGAGGAGGCGGCGAGGAGAGAGGACGCGAGGAGTATGCAATTGAGATTCTCCCCCCGTATGCCCCAGTGTCCCCACCTGTTGATCAGTGGGAATGCCTATACACAGGTGAAAGGAAAGACTACAGGGGATAGAAGAGTGTGGCTGTTGGGGTTCTTCTCTCTTTTTCACAATTTTCACCACAGTATGACACTAGTGGAAATGGTAGTGCCTCAGGGCGTTGGGCCACCGCGAGCCGCCAGAACCGCTTCCATGAGCCTTGGCATAGATTCTTGGAAGTGTCTGGAACTCTATTGGAGGGATGTGACACCATTCTTCCACGAGAAATTCGGGGACCACTCCAGAATCTCCCATGACTGTTAAATTGGGATGAGGTCCGGTGACTGAGATGGCCATTGCACATCGAGAAACATCAGCAAGTTGAGCAGTCTTTGTCACTGAAGCTCCTGGCAAATGTGCCCCAACGATCACCCCTCTTTCAAAGTCACTGAGATCTCTTCTTCTAGACATGGTAGCCAAAATAATGGACAACTGGGCCTGCCAGCACTTTTATACATGACTCTAAGCATGATGGGATGTTAATTCCACACCTGTGTGGCAGCACCTGCTTTCAGTATACTTTGTATCCCTCCATTTACTCAAGTGTTTCCTTTATTTTGGCAGTTTCCTGTATATATTTATAACAATATGCCATTTAGCAGAGGCTTTTATCCAAAGAGACTTACAGTCATGCATGCATAGATTTTACGTATGGGTGTCCCCGGGAGAGGAACCCACTATCCTGACGCAAGCACCATGCTCTACCAGCTGAGACATACATGTTAATGACATCATCACTACTTTTAATGAGAGACACAGATTGTTTCTGTCATAAGGAAGTTCATTCTCAAAGACCTGAGTCAGGTCCAGTCACAGGGAACGGGTCCAGTCACAGGGAACGGTCCAGTCACAGGGAACGGGTCCAGTCACAGGGAACGGGTCCAGTAAAGGGAACAGGTCCTGTCTTCCACAAAACCAAGTAAGAAAAAAAACCTCTAATAAAGGTTTCTAGAGATATGACTAGTTACATTTTGCATTTGGTGGTGCGTGGGTTATACAGTATATAGCTTACATCAACAAGGTACTGTATTATACATGCCCTCAGTGGAGGCCGCTGGTTACCCATCTACCGTATGTATGGGTTGAATATTTCTGTTGCGCTCCTATACCACATATTAGGGGGCAGCCGGCGAGAAAAACAAAACGCGAGCCGAATCCTAGCTCGCAACAGTGACGTAAGCGGCAAGGCCAGTCCAACGCGACCCGCGCAGGGCCCGACCATTGGTGGAGCGCAGGATAGCGGTGCGGTAGATAGACTGCCGCTACGCTATTGGGGGAGGGAAGAAAAACTGTATTGTACCGTTAAAAAAAAAGACACCAGAAAACAACAATATCAAGGTGGAAATAGAGAGCGGGAGACGCGGCTGCTCGAACATATTTACCTGTCAAAATACTTCGGGTAAGAAAATGTATTTTATATTCTGTTTTTTGACGTTATCAAACCGAGTGGCTTCCGCGGTTGGTGGTGTTGCCAAGTTTTCCATTGTCTCCAGAATCGATACAACAATCGCGAAGAGCACCGAAACAATTGTAGCATTTTAGCTAATTTGGGTGTGCTTGAATGTAACTAGTTGTCAATGTTGGTGATATCACATTATGCACCGCTTTTCCCCACGGTAAACAACTTTATCTTGCCGGTATATGATAACGTTGATACCTTTGGACCAAGGAGCAGAGCAAGTTGTGTTTGTGTGCTTTATATGTGAAGAAATCTTGTTGCAACATCGTGACAGAGTATTCAAACCTCAAACGAGACTATTTGTCAGTTTTAATCACAACAAGGGTTTAAACATGAATAATATGTTTGGTTACATCATTAGTTATTACTATGCTATTGTTATATAATTAGGCCAAGGTACTACCAATATAGTATTTTTTCTAAGTCTATTCCTGTGTGTGTGATCGTGAATTCAAAGTTAGAGGTTTGTCTTTCATTCATTCCAATGTGTGACTGACTGGGATTTGAACTCAGGTCGCCAGCGTGCCAAGACTGATTTGGCCCCCTGAGCTAAAGCCTTGGTACAAAGATTCAGGGTCTATTCGGGTCTGCTGTCAAGCACATTTTTTGTAATAATGTTGTCTCCCTCTCCTGTCTCTTTCTCTCTCTCTCTACCTCTCCTCCTGTCTCTTTCCCTCCCTCTCCGCTCTCTCTCTCGCTCTGCCCTCTCTCCCCTGTCTCTCATTCTCTCCGCTCTCCCTCCCCTCCTCTCTCACCGTAGATGTCAGCATGGCTCAGATGTTTACTATATCAGACAGCGAATCAGAGCCCTCAGAGGATGTAGGAGAAACAGAAACTGACCAATCGGCAGCCGGAAAGGGGATGACTGGCGGCCCACTAGGCCACGCCCTCACCGTGCCTGAGATGAGAATGGCAGGTATGATGCCCCCAGAGAACTCTGGGAAATAGCCACTATCGGTCTTACCAGGGTCGTGTTCATTAGGCACCAAGCGGAAGAAAACGCACTGAAACATGGACGGACTAGCTGGATTTTTCCAATAAGAAACGCTCCTTTTTGTTTTCTGTTGCAAAATATTTTCCGCTGCGTTCCCTAATGAATACCACCCTGATAGTCAGCCACCTTAGCCTGTCATAATGAACCCCAATAACATCTACTGTCTTGTTGCTATGGCTGTCATAATGAACCCCAGCACTGTTTTAGGAGTCCAATGCGATAGACTAGCGTCCTGTCCAGGGGGTGTACTGTACATCAAGCAGCCTCACTACAGAAACAGGAGATAGACTAGTGTCCTGTCCAGGGGGTGTACTTGTACATCAAGCTGCCTCACTACAGAAACAGGAGATAGACTAGTGTCCTGTCCAGGGGGTGTACTTGTACATCAAGCTGCCTCACTACAGAAACAGGAGATAGACTAGTGTCCTGTCCAGGGGGTGTACTTGTACATCAAGCTGCCTCACTACAGAAACAGGAGATAGACTAGTGTCCTGTCCAGGGGGTGTACTGGTACATCAAGCTGCCTCACTACAGAAACAGGAGATAGACTAGTGTCCTGTCCAGGGGGTGTACTGGTACATCAAGCTGTCTCACTACAGAAACAGGAGATAGACTAGCGTCCTGTCCAGGGGGTGTACTTGTACATCAAGCTGCCTCACTACAGAAACAGGAGATAGGCTCCTGCCCTATGGGCCGTTCTGGCTCGGACAGACAAGGCCTACCTACTTCTCGCCCCACTCTCCCTCTTCTCTCTCTCCTATAGGAGAGGGTCGATTGAGGATGAACTCAGAGTCCCAGGCCCAGGAGCTCCAGGGTAGTGGGCCAGGGGTGGACGGCGTGCCCACAGACGGAGCATCTTTCCGGGTTCGCTCCCAGTCGGCCCCCCCTGCCCTCTGGGCGGCCAAGAAATATGGACGGCAGCTCCGACGCATGAGTGACGAGTTTGATACATGGCTGGATAAAGGGGTGAGACATGGGGCTGTGGGAGGGGTGAGACATGGGGCTGTGGGAGGGAGGAGGAGGGGTGAGACATGGGGCTGTGGGAGGGGGGAGGAGGGGGTGAGACATGGGGCTGTGGGAGGGGGGAGGAGGGGTGAGACATGGGGCTGTGGGAGAGAGGAGGGGGAAGGAGGGGTGAGACATGGGGCTGTGGGAGAGAGGAGGGGGAAGGAGGGGTGAGACATGGGGCTGTGGGAGAGAGGAGGGGTGAGACATGGGGCTGTGGGAGAGAGGAGGGGGAGGAGGGGTGAGACATGGGGCTGTGGGAGAGAGACGGGGTGAGACATGGGGCTGTGGGAGAGAGGAGGGGTGAGACATGGGGCTGTGGGAGAGAGGAGGGGGAGGAGGGGGTGAGACATGGGGCTGTGGGAGAGAGGAGGGGTGAGACATGGGGCTGTGGGAGAGAGGAGGAGGGGGGAGGAGGGGTGAGTCATGGGGCTGTGGGAGGGGTGAGACATGGGGCTGTGGGAGGGAGGAGGAGGGGTGAGACATGGGGCTGTGGGAGGGAGGAGGGGTGAGACATGGGGCTGTGGGAGAGAGGAGGGGGAAGGAGGGGTGAGAAATGGGGCTGTGGGAGGGGGGAGGAGGGGGTGAGACATGGGGCTGTGGGAGAGAGGAGGGGGGAGGAGGGGTGAGACATGGGGCTGTGGGAGAGAGGAGGGGTGAGACATGGGGCTGTGGGAGAGAGGAGGGGGAGGAGGGGTGAGACATGGGGCTGTGGGAGAGAGGAGGGGTGAGACATGGGGCTGTGGGAGAGAGGAGGGGGGAGGAGGGGTGAGACATGGGGCTGTGGGAGAGAGGAGGGGTGAGACATGGGGCTGTGGGAGAAAGGAGGGGTGAGACATGGGGCTGTGGGAGAGAGGAGGGGGAAGGAGGGGTGAGACATGGGGCTGTGGGAGAGAGGAGGGGTGAGACATGGGGCTGTGGGAGGGAGGAGGGGGGAGATATGGGGCTGTGGGAGAGAGGAGGGGGAAGGAGGGGTGAGACATGGGGCTGTGGGAGAGAGGAGGGGGAAGGAGGGGTGAGAGGACGAGTTGTGGGAGGGTAGAGGGGAGATGAGATGCTTCAATCTTGTATCAAAAACACTTAACCTGTTTTCCTTCCTTTCTTTCTCTCCCTCTATCGCATGACCCCTGACCTCTATAGGAGATGAGGCGGGTGAAGAGTGCGGGAGCAGCCAAACAGATGACAAAGTCCCCCAGCTGGTGGGCCTACCTGTTCAGCCACCAAGAGACAGAGACTGAACACACCTCTACCATCCCACCACGATCATCTGAGTAGAGAGGGAGGGAGGGAGACAGACAGAGAGAGAGGGGGGTGGAGGGAGAGGAAGGAGAGAGGGGTGGGCCTACCTCTTCTCTCACCAAGAGAAAGAACACACCCGTAATCGTACCGCTATTGAACCACGGTCATCTGAGTAGAAAGAGGAGGATGGAGAGAGAGAGAGAGAGAGAGGGGGACAGAAGATGGATTGAAAAAGAAAGGGAGAGATGGGCCTACCTGTTTTCTCACCTGCTACTGAACCACAATCAGCAAAGTGTAGAGAGAGATGGAGGGAGAGTGACAGAGAGAGAGGGATGGAGGGAGAGGAAGGAGAGAGAGGGATGTAGGGAGAGTGACAGAGAGAGAGGGATGGAGGGAGAGGAAGGAGAGTCACAGAGAGAGAGGGAGAGGAAGGAGAGTCACAGAGAGAGGGATGAGGGAGAGAAAGGAGAGTCACAGAGAGAGAGAGGGATGAGGGAGAGGAGAGTCACAGAGAGAGAGATGGATGAGGGAGAGGAAGGAGAGTCACAGAGAGAGGGATGAGGGAGAGGAAGGAGTCACAGAGAGAGAGGGATGAGGGAGAGGAAGGAGAGAGAGAGGGATGTAGGGAGAGGAAGGAGAGTCACAGAGAGAGAGAGGGATGAGGGAGAGGAAGGAGAGTCACAGAGAGAGGGATGAGGGAGAGGAAGGAGAGAGAGAGGGATGTAGGGAGAGGAAGGAGAGTCACAGAGAGAGAGAGGGATGAGGGAGAGGAAGGAGAGTCACAGAGAGAGGGATGAGGGAGAGGAAGGAGAGTCACAGAGAGAGAGGGATGTAGGGAGAGGAAGGAGAGTCACAGAGAGAGAGGGATGAGGGAGAGGAAGGAGAGTCACAGAGAGAGAGGGATGAGGGAGAGGAAGGAGAGTCACAGAGAGAGAGGGATGAGGGAGAGGAAGGAGAGTCACAGAGAGAGAGGGATGTAGGGAGAGGAAGGAGAGAGAGGGATGTAGGGAGAGGAAGGAGAGAGAGGGATGAGGGAGAGGAAGGAGAGAGAGAGGGATGTAGGGAGAGGAAGGAGAGTCACAGAGAGAGGGATGTAGGGAGAGGAAGGAGAGTCACAGAGAGAGGGATGTAGGGAGAGGAAGGAGAGTCACAGAGAGAGAGATGAGGGAGAGGAAGGAGAGAGAGGAAGGAGTAGAGACAGCCACAGAGCCATTACCAGAGTAACAAGGTAGAGGGTGGAGAGGTAGAAAGAGACAGACAGACAGATAAAGGAGAGAATAAAAGGGGATGAGACCAAACGAGAACAACTAGCATCCACCCAAGGCCCAAACGGGTCATTAGGTAATCATTTTTACTGTTTCTCCCATTAACGCTATGCAACACAGAGGGAGAGAGAGAGAGGCCAGACAACATGCACTGAGACGCAGAACAAAACAAAATGGCAGTCTGGTTCCTCTCACTCTTACCTAGTGAGAAATAAACTCTTCTCCATCTCAATGAATCTCTCCTTGTTTCCCCGTATCCTATTTCCTCCTTTCCCTCGGACCTTCTTCTCCAATGCATTTTTAGAAGGACACGAGGAGCGGTGGTGTAAGGAATCAAGGAAAGATGAATTGGGAATGAGTCTTACCGTATGTTGTGTATCCCAAATGGCACCCTATTCCCTATAGGCTCTGGTCAAAAGTAGTGCACTAAATAGGGAATAGGGTGCTATTTTGGGATACACACCGTGTGGTAGTTAGCAACCACAATCACTGCCATCTTACAATGATGGCTGCACTCCGACAACTAGCCCATTTCAAAATAAATGTCTCAAATATAAAGAACCATCTTGTTTAAATGACAATCTTTGATAGTAGTGCTAATAATGTTTTGTATAAAAACAAGAACTGCAGAGGAACAGTTTATCAGGACGATAGAATTTAATTAAATACGACTTATAACTTTCAGAGCAAAACCAATGAGGATTAAAGCCTTGGGTCTTTAAACTGTAAATACTGTTAATATTTTAATGAATGAAACTAATGGACAATGACTATGTAAACTGCTGAACAACAAAATGTGACTTTTATTAATGACACTATTGATACTATGGATGCGTCATAAATAGCACCCTATTCCCTATATAGTGCACTACTTTTGACCAGGGCCTGTATAGGGAATAGGGTGCTATTTGAGACAAGTCCCCTCTGTAAGCCTGTATCTTTTTTCTACTTAGAGGTGTTACTGCAAGGTCTCCTGTTGCAGCCCAAATCAACCCCCCCAAACCTAGTCCCTACACTTCCAGGCGGTCCCAATTCGTTCCCAACCCCTTCCCCCTCTGGATAGGTATAAGCAGTGCAGTGGTTGAGCTTTCACCATTGCTTCCACCTCTGTAAACATCTGAGCTATCAGATCAGTCAGTCTTTACAGTGCACTACCTTTGACCAGGGGGTTTAGGGGGTTGATTTGGGATTCAGCAGTAGATTAATGTTTGACTTGAATGATGATCTGCCTTTCTTTCCGAGTCTTTCTGTGACTGGGCCACGGCTGCCAGCACTACTGCCTACCTACTGCCTTAGGCACTGGGCTCAGTCACACGGTAGAGAAGCACAAACACGCCGGGTATGTTCTGCATCACAACGTTGCAAAACTATAGACTCTCTAGAACGGTATGTAGAGGAATGCTTATCAGCAGACGGCTTGTCACACACCACTAGCGCCTGAGGCGCACGGGCTGCATTCTAGATCACAACGTTGCTAAACTAATCTCTAGTACTGTAGATAAGAATGCTTATGAATAAATAAAACGTTGGTAAGTAACTGTGCAACATCTGTGTCCTTTCACCATTTCACAGACGTTTCCTTACAAGGCTTTTTTTCATTCTGCCTTTTAAACCTGTATTTTGTTTTGACCCTTTTTTTTTACCTGGTTTGCAACTGTTTGCGCAGGGTTTGTGATGTTGTGGTGTTGAACGTACCCTGTTGAAACCAGACCGGGCTGTAGTTTAGATAGCATCTGTGCAACTGGAAGCTTGCCTTGCAGTCATCTCTGGCCCTTGGTCCCAAATAGCACCCTATTCCTGCACTATGTAGGGAATAGGATGCCGTTTGGGACGCTAGGGAATAGGATGCCGTTTGGGACTCAACCTCTGGTATTACTTGAAACTTGATGTGTGGAATGAGGGAATCTTGAACACTTTTACTTCGCTCTCTTTTTTTTTTCTTTTTTTTTATACAAAATGACTTTTGTAAATGTAATTTTCTTTTTGTGACCACTTGGTGTACTATGGGCATACGTAAACAAATAAACAAAATACTTTTATTAACCATCATTTACTTAGTGCTAGGTGTTTTTTTTATTTGTATTGTGCATTTTTATAAAAAAAATGTATATACACACTGACTTATTAAATAAAAAAATTGCCACTTGATATGAGGTCAATTTTTACAGTGAAAATATCAAATTAATTCAGATTTTAAGTTAGTAAGAAAATCATTTGTAACATAAATATCACATGAACACAACAACAGCGTTGCTCTTGGCATCATGATCGTAATCTTCATCAGAGGTCTCTGTCGCATCATAAATCAACACTTAGTTCAATAATCTTATTGGGAGACTCTCCAAAGTTCTGTTGACACGTGATTTCTTATCAAGGTTTGCTTCATAACAGAATCCAGTCAGTAAGTATGTACCTTCAGGCTAACTTCAAGGAATTCAAACCCCAGCTATCTTTGGGCTACAGACCCATCTCCTCCTTCTCCGCTGGGTTTTCCCCTCCTACCTCTCAGGCTACCTGTGAAGGGTCCCAACAGTATTTCTGTCCACAGTCCATCCCCCCCAGCCTCTCCATATCTTCAGCAGTCAGCTCAAAGTCAAACACACGCCCGTTCTCTGCTACCCTGGTGGGGTGAGATGACTTGGGTAGGACGGGGACTCCCTGCTGCACCGCCCACCTGAGCAGGACCTGCCACAAACACAGGATGAAAGACGAAGCCAGGGGAAGATGTGGGATAAAACAGGGAGGAAGAGGAGAGAAGGAAAGCCATTAAATTACTTAAATCAGTGTGTACTTAAGAGTGTACTGTCATTTCCAGAACACTCTACCCACTCTCACAGACACAGTACCTGTGCAGGGGTCCGGCCATATCCCAGTGCAACCTGGACCACTAAAGGGTCCTGGAGGAGAGAGCCAGTCCCCAGGGAGGAGTAAGCCTGGAAACAGACACCCTTCTCCCCACACAGACGCCTCATCTCCCCCTGGGACAGACGGGGGTGGAACTCTACCTGGACGGAGAGATGACGTAAGATTATTCAATAAGATTTCAGATTTATAATAAGAACGGTCATTTATCCAAAGTCGTTTAGCAGACACTCTCATCCAGAGTGACTTACGGTCAGTCAGTGCATTCAACTAAGGTGGGTAAGACAACCACAAATCACCGTCATATCAAGTAAAACTTTCCTCAAGAAAGCAGCGATCAGAGAAATAAGTGCCAGTAAGAAAATATAGTGCTAGAGCCAGAAGAACAAGCACAACAGTAAGCTGAGTCTCATGTCTGACCTGTAGTAAGGCAGGGTGTTAGTTTGTTTTTGTTTACCTGTAGTAAGGCAGGGTGTTTGTTTGTTTTTGTTTACCTGTAGTAAGGCAGGGTGTTTGTTTGTTTTTGTTTACCTGTAGTAAGGCAGGGTGTTTGTTTGTTTTTGTTTACCTGTAGTAAGGCAGGGTGTTAGTTTGTTTTTGTTTACCTGTAGTACGGCAGGGTGTTAGTTTGTTTTTATTTACCTGTAGTACGGCAGGGTGTTAGTTTGTTTTTGTTTACCTGTAGTAAGGCAGGGTGTTAGTTTGTTTTTGTTTACCTGTAGTAAGGCAGGGTGTTAGTTTGTTTTTGTTTACCTGTGTAGGCAGGGTGTTTGTTTTTGTTTACCTGGTAGGCGGGTGTTTGTTTGTTTACCTGTAGTAAGGCAGGGTGTTTGTTTTTGTTTACCTGTAGTACGGCAGGGTGTTAGTTTGTTTTTGTTTACCTGTAGTAAGGCAGGGTGTTTGTTTGTTTTTGTTTACCTGTAGTAAGGCAGGGTGTTTGTTTTTGTTTACCTGTAGTAAGGCAGGGTGTTTGTTTTTGTTTACCTGTAGTACGGCAGGGTGTTAGTTTGTTTTTGTTTACCTGTAGTAAGGCAGGGTGTTAGTTTTTGTTTACCTGTAGTACGGCAGGGTGTTAGTTTGTTTTTGTTTACCTGTAGTACGGCAGGGTGTTAGTTTGTTTTTGTTTACCTGTAGTAAGGCAGGGTGTTTGTTTTTGTTTACCTGTAGTACGGCGGGGTGTTTGTTTTTGTTTACCTGTAGTACGGCGGGGTGTTTGTTTTTGTTTACCTGTAGTACGGCAGGTGTTAGTTTGTTTTTGTTTACCTGTAGTACAGCGGGTGTTAGTTTGTTTTTGTTTACCTGTAATACAGCGGGGTGTGTTTTTGTTTACCTGTAATACAGCGGGTGTTAGTTTGTTTTTGTTTACCTGTAATACAGCGGGTGTTAGTTTGTTTTTGTTTACCTGTAGTACGGCGGGGTGTTTGTTTTTGTTTACCTGTAGTAAGGCAGGGTGTGTTTTTGTTTACCTGTAGTACGGCGGGGTGTTTGTTTTTGTTTACCTGTAGTACGGCGGGGTGTTTGTTTTTGTTTACCTGTAGTACGGCAGGTGTTAGTTTGTTTTTGTTTACCTGTAGTACAGCGGGTGTTAGTTTGTTTTTGTTTACCTGTAGTACGTCGGGTTGTTTGTTTTTGTTTACCTGTAGTACGGCAGGGTGTTTGTTTTTGTTTATCTGTAGTACAGCAGGGTGTATTTTTGTTTACCTGTAGTAAGGCAGGGTGTGTTTTTGTTTACCTGTAGTACGGCAGGGTGTTTGTTTACCTGTAGTACGGCAGGTGTTAGTTTGTTTTTGTTTACCTGTAGTACGGCAGGGTGTTTGTTTTTGTTTACCTGTAGTAAGGCAGGGTGTTTGTTTTTGTTTACCTGTAGTACGGCAGGGTGTGTTTTTGTTTACCTGTAGTACGGCAGGGTGTTAGTTTGTTTTTGTTTACCTGTAGTACGGCAGGTGTTGTTTGTTTTTGTTTACCTGTAGTACGGCAGGTGTTAGTTTGTTTTTGTTTACCTGTAGTACAGCGGGTGTTAGTTTGTTTTTGTTTACCTGTAGTACGGCGGGAGTGACACAACACCCCTCCAGTAGCTCCTTCATATGTCCTGGGGTGTAGTTGGACACCCCTATGGCCTTCAGCTTCCCCTGGCCCTGGGCGTGGAGCTCCTCTAACTCTGCCCAGCTCTGAGCTCTATTCTCTGGGTTCCTCTTGTCTCCCACCCCCAGCCCCTGGGTCCCTGGCCAGTGGATCAAGTATAGATCTATATAGTCTAGATCCAGCAGTTCTAGACTCCTCAAAGCTCCTTCCCTGTGGAACAGAGTTTGAAAATGCAAACAATATGACTGGTCAGAGTCATATTTGTACATACTTGGTCAGCATTTTTGGCACTGGCCAGCCGGGCTAGTATACCACAACTTCTACAGGCCCAGATGACATTCTACTAGCCAAAGGGCCAAGGCTATACTAGGGCCGGGCAGTATACTGTATTTTACTATATACCACTATTGATGCACGGACCAGTTTGGGTTTTTACTTTACCTTCTAGAACGTTATTTGAATGCTTGGTTTATTAAATGTGATATGTCGTGTGTAACGTCCATTTCTCTAGTTTACACGCTACTTCAGTCATCCCTCTCTGCTCTCTCTCTCCATGCCACTTTCCACACACTTTCCACCTAGCCCCGCCCCCCGTCACTCGAGGAGGGCATTTGTTGTTGCTTGACCACGAGACACTTGCGTTCAGTCTGCATGGTCAATGCAGCACATGCAACAATGTTGATGACAACAATGTTGATTTTAACTTTCATTCTTAATATAAATCCACTAGCGTTCTATAGCTACACTAAAGAGCAATACGCGAAGCATGAATATCTTGGCTACATTAAGAAACATTTAATGTAGCCAAAGATTATAGGGTCCCCTAGGAAACACTGACCATCACTTTGGTTCCTACCCTGTATACAATACCTCCTCCTTGGCATTTTAATTTGTTGTCATGTCAAACAACACTATATTCAAAGTCCCCACTGTTATTTAGATTCTAACTATAGAATTATGATAAACATTCTATTTCCATGATTCCAACAGTTCACCCAAGTGTTTTGATCTAAAATCGCAAGTCAAATCAAGTCGCAACATTTGGTAAAAAATAAGGCCTAGTTTTTTTGCCCATATTGTCCAGCCCTACGTAGCAGTGTGGAAATGATCTCAAATGAGGACATACTGAAATTAATGGAAACGCAGGAAATTATTTTAGGTTGAATTGAACAGTATAAAACAATCAGAATGGAGAGAGACATTGAAATCACTTAGAATGTATGTGTTGCCACCGTAGGGTCACGCACTACTCATGAAGCAAATATTGAACTTTTATTATTCAAAAACATAAAATACCGTAAAAACGTAGAAAAATACAGTGATATGATATTTGGGCCATATCGCCCAGCCCTATGCTATACCATGCAACATTTGAGAAGACAACATTTCGGGCTAATTTGGCACATTTCCTACTAGCTTTAATTTCCATCCCTGTACCTGGCTCTGGCTCCCTGGTCCTTTGGGCCCAGCTTGCTGGTGATGAAGACGTCCGCTCGGGAGAGGCCGTGTTTGGGCAGGAGGTGTCGCAGTGCTCGACCCAGGTCAGCCTCGTTCCGGTAGACTGAGGCCGTGTCAAATGAGCGGTAGCCGGTGGAGAGCGCGGCGTTGACGGCCTGGAGGGTATCATCAAGGCCGCGGAGCCGGTAGGTACCCAGACCCAGGAGAGGCATCCTGGCCCCGGTGTTGAGCAGAACAGATGGGGTGGGGGAGGATGAGAGGATGGGAGGAATGGAGAGGGTGGGGGTGGAGGAGAGGATGGGAGGAATGGAGAGGGTGAGGGGGGAGGGCTGAGGATCAGACTCAGACATCTAGGGGTCTTGAAGGTACTTGAACACTGAGGAAAAGAAGAGAGAGAGGGAGAGATGAATAACAAAATGGAGGGGGGTGAGGTGGACTGTGTGTCAACTGCCATCAGCGGGCTAGAAGGCACTTGAACACTAGACTGGTGGGTGGGGTGGGTGAAACATAACCAAAACGGTGACAATTACCATGCTATTACTTGGCAACAGCACACTCAAGTATCAAAACAATGGCTGAGTATCTTCTCAAGGCTACATATCAGAGATTGTGTGTTGCATGTTTACACTAATCATCACAATGAAAAAGTTCGGATACTTATCTGGTTAGCTAACGTTAGCGATGCATGACAATAACGCAGCAAGCAATTTCTACCTTGATTTAGTACGGCATGCAAATAAAGAATATACACCAGTTTAACTGACATACGAGTAATTGTAAATACCTCTTAATAGATTTGTTGATAAAATAGTACAAACATGTTTGTAAATTGTCTGTAGCAGCGAAATCCTTTCCATGTGGATCATGCACGTGACTTTCGGTGGAACTTCCTGTTCGCCGTCACCATAGAGACACTAGCGAGGAAACCGCTGACTGGATGAAGTGTTGGCCAATCAGAGAGGAGAAAGATGCTTGGAGGCGGGAACTTGTCCCTCACGGCAACGCGAGCCTGAGCGAGCAGATCGTGTGACCGGTTTCGTTGCCGGGACTGTCTTGGTTTTGAAAATTGTGGGTGCCAAGATTCGGTGAATTACGGTATGTTTGTGTTTACGGTATAGTAAACAGGTTGTATGTTTCAGTTGTCAGGAGTTTGTCAGCTTCACAACATCAACAGCTAGGTAACCGTACTAGATTAGCTAGCTAGAAGGAGAGGTAGCCTTTCTGTGAGTGGTTTATGTAACGTTAGCTAGTTAGCTAATAATAACAAAGTCAAATTTGTGAAATAACGTTGGTGTTGTTTAGCTAGCTAACAGTAGCTATCTAACGTTAACTATTTCAAACGAAGTTTCTCGTATGAATTCATCCATTCATTAATTATTTTCTCAGTTCCTACCAAGATCATCTAATCTGACTTGTCCAACTAGTAGTGAGCGGTGGACCTAGCCCTTGATCATCACTCTCAGTTCCATTACATTACAGCGAGGGTTCCCAAACTTTTTTGGCCCACGACTCCATTTTGTGAGAAAAAAAAAGTAATTAACAGCCAATGTTTACTTTTTTATTTGGGGCTATGGCAGTCAATTGAAAAACATTCTAACATTATTTCTGATTGTCTTCTCAACTCACCATCACATACTTTTAATGTGGGTCTATGACAGTCAATTGCAAATTACTCTGACATCAGTGGAGGGTGCTGAGGGGAGGACGGCTCATAATAATGGCTGGAACAGCGCAAATGGAATGGCATCAAACACCTGGGAACCATGTGTTTGATCTATTTGATACCATTCCACCTATTAAGATCCAGCCTTTACCACGAGCCTGTCCTCCCCAATTAAGGTGCTACCAACCTCCTGTGTCTGACATAACGTATCATATGTTACTACCACTAATGAGATGGGTGTACTTGATGCATATGGCCTCGGAGATTCTCAAAGTCAGGGGGCGTGGTCGAGAGAGCGCACCTCATCTGTGCTGTCACGTCCAACCTTCTTCTTCTATGGTATATTGGCGATCGCACAATTTAAGGTGCATCCCGCCTCCTAATGTGCAGGATGGTAAGAGGATTCCCCAAAATTGAACAAAATACAAAAATATATATACAGTGCATTTGGAAAGTATTCAGACCCCTTGACTTTTTCCATATTTTGTTACGTTACAGCCTTATTCTAAAATTGATAAAATAGTTTTTTTTCCTCATCATTCTACACACAATACCCCATAATGAAAAACTGAAAACAGGTTTTTAGAAATGTTTGCAAATGTATTACAAATAAAAAACAGAAATACCTTATTTACATAAGTATTCAGTCACTTTGCTATGAGACTCGAAATTGAGCTCAGGTGCATCCTGTTTCCATTGATCATCCTTGAGATGTTTCTACAACTTGATTGTAGTCCACCTGTGGTAAATTCAACTGATTGGACTTGATTTGGAAAGGCACACAACTGTCTATATAAGGTCCCACAGTTGACAGTGCATGTCAGAGCAAAAACCAAGCCATGAGGTCGAAGGAATTGTCCGTAGAGCTCCGAGACAGGATTGTGTCGAGGCACAGCTATGGGGAAGGTTACCAAAACATTTAATTGAAGGTCCCCAAGAACACAGTGGCCTCCTTCATTCTTAAATGGAAGAAGTTTGGAACCACCAAGACTCTTCCTAGAGCTGGCCGCCCGGCTAAACTGAGTAATCGGGGGAGAAGGGTCTTGGTTAGTGAGGTGACCAAGAACCCGATGGTCACTCTGACAGAGCTCTAGAGTTCCTCTGTGGAGATAGGAGAACCTACCAGAAGGACAACCATCTCTGCAGCACTCCACCAATCTGGCCTTTATGGTAGAGTGACCAGACGGAAGCCACTCCTCAGTAAAAGGTACATGACAGCCCACTTGGAGTTTGCCAAAAGGCACCTAAAGACTCTCAGACCATGAGAAACAAGATTCTCTCATCTGATGAAACCAAGATTGAACTCTTTCGCCTGAATGTCAAGTGTCACGTCTGGAGGAAACCTGGCACCATCCCTACGGTGAAGCATGGTGGTGGCAGCATCATACTGTGGGGATGTCTTTCAGCGGCAGGGACTGGGAGACTAGTCAGGATCGAGGCAATGATGAACGGAGCAAAGTACAGAGAGATCCTTGATGAAAACCTGCTCCAGAGCACTCAGGACCTCAGACTGGGGCGAATGTTCACCTTCCAACAGGAAAATGACCCTAAGCACACAGCCAAGACAACGCAGGAGTGGCTTCGGGACAAGTCTCTGAGTGGCCCAGCCAGAGCCAGGACTTGAACCCGATCGAACATCTCTGGAGAGACCTGAAGATAGCTGTGCAGCGACACTCCCCATCCAAACTGACAGAGCTTGAGAGGATCTGCGAAGAAGAATGGGAGAAACTCCCCAAATACAGGTGTGCCAAGCTTGTAGCGTCATACCCAAGAAGACTCTGCTGTAATCACTGCCAAAGGTGCTTCAACAAAGTAAAGAGTCTGAATACTTACACTACCGTTCAAAAGTTTGGGGTCACTTAGAAATGTCCTTTTTGAAAGAAAAGCAATTTTCTTGTCCATTAAAATAACATAAAATTGATCAGAAATACAGTGTAGACATTGTTAATGTTGTAAATGGCTATTGTAGCTGGAAACTGCTGATTTTTAATGGAATATCTACATCGGCGTACAGAGGCCCATTATCAGCAACCATCAGTCCTGTGTTCCAATGGCACGTTGTGTTTGCTAATCCAAGTTTATCATTTTAAAAGGCTAATTGATCATTAGAAAACCATTTTGCAATTATGTTAGCACAGCTGAAAACTGTTGTGCTGATTAAAGAAGCAATAAAACTGGTCTTCTTGAGACTAGTTGAGTATCTGGAAACAAATAACTTTCTTCTGAAACTCATCAGTCTATTCTTGTTCTGAGAAATGAAGGCTATTCCATGCGAGGAATTGCCAAAAAACTGAAGATCTCATACAACGCTGTGTACTACTCCCTTCACAGAACAGCGCAAATTGGCTCTAACCAGAATAGAAAGAGGAGTGGGAGGCCCCGGTGCACAACTGAGCAAGAAGACAAATACATTGGAGTGTCTAGTATGAGAAACAGATGCCTCACAGGTCCTCAACTGGCAACTTCATGAAATAGTACCCGCAAAACACCAGTCTCAACGTCAACAGTGAAGAGGCGACTCTGGGATGCTGACCTTCTAGGCAGAGTTGCAAAGAAAAAGCGATATCTCAGACTGGCCAATAAAAAGAAAAGATTAAGATGGGCAAAAGAACACAGACACTGGACAGAGGAAGATTGGGAAAAAGTGTTATGGACACATTAATCGAAGTTTGAGGTGTTCGGATCACAAAGAAGAACATTTGTGAGACGCAGACCAAATGAAAATATGCTGGAGGAGTGCTTGATGCCACCTGTCAAGCATGGTGGAGGAAATGTGATGGTCTGGGGGTGCTTTGGTGGTGGTAAAGTGGGATATTTGTACAGGGCTAAAAGGATCTTGAAGAAGGAAGGCTATCACTCCATTTTGCAGCGCCATGCCATACCCTGTGGACGGCGCTTGATTGGAGCCAATTTCCTCCTACAACAGGACAATGACCCAAAGCACAGCTCCAAACTATGCAATAACTATTTAGGGAAGAAGCAGTCAGCTGGTATTCTGTCTATAATGGTGGCCAGCACAGTCACCGGATCACAACCCTATTGAGCTGTTGTGGGAGCAGCTTGACCGTATGGTATGTAAGAAGTGCCCATCAAGCCAATCCAACTTGTGGGAGGTGCTTCAGGAAGCATGGGGTGAAATCTCTTCAGATTACCTCAACAAATTGACAACTAGAATGCCAAAGGTCTGCAAGGCTGTAATTGCTGCAAATTGAGGATTCTTTGACGAAAGCAAAGTTTGAAGGACACAATTATTATTTCAATTAAAAATCATTCTTTCTAACCTTGTCCATATTACCATATTACTTCAACTACCTCAACTAGCCGGTGCCCCCGCACATTGACTCTGCACCGGTACCCCCCTGTATATATACCCTCCCTACTGTCATTTAATTTAACTTCTGCTCTTTTTTTCTCAACACATACTTTTTTTGTTAAAAATAAATGCACTGTTGGTTAAGGGCTGTAAGTAAGCATTTCACTGTAATGTCTGCACCTGTTGTATTCGGCGCATGTGGCCAATAACATTTGATTTGATTTTGTCAATGACAACATTTCCTATGCATTTTGCTATATTTCCTATTCAAACTCATTTCATGTATGTTTTCATGGAAAAC
This sequence comes from Coregonus clupeaformis, assembly GCF_020615455.1. Lineage (NCBI taxonomy): Eukaryota > Metazoa > Chordata > Actinopteri > Salmoniformes > Salmonidae > Coregonus > Coregonus clupeaformis. The sequence goes on from NW_025533969.1 coordinate 233,386, forward strand.
AAGGACATTTCTAAGTGACCCCGAACTTTTGAACAGTGGTGTATGTAAATGTGATATTTCAGTTTTTTTATTTGTAATAAATTAGCAAAAATGTATAAAACCTTGTTTTTGCTTTGTCATTGTTGGTTATTGTGTGTAGATTGATGAGGAAAAAATACAATTTAATCAATTTTAGGGGGAAAAAAATATGTAAAAAGTCAAAGGGTTTGAATACTTTCCGAAGGCACTGTGTGTGTGTGTGTGTGTGTGTGTGTGTGTTTTTATATATATAAAGTACCAGTCAAAAGTTTGGACACACCTACTCATTCAAGGGTTTTTCTTTATTTTTACTATTTTTTACATTGTAAAATAATATTGAAGACATCACAACTATGAAATAACACATATGGAATCATGTATTAACCAAAAAAGTGTTAAATAAATCAAAATATATGTTATATTTGAGATTCTTCAAATAGCCACCCTTTGCCTTGATGAAGGCTTTGCACACTCTTGGCATTCTCTCAACCAGCTTCACCTGGAACGCTTTTCCAACAGTCTTGAAGGATTTCCCACATATGCTGAGCACTGGCTGCTTTTCCTTCACTCTTCCCGTCCGACTCATCCCAAACCATCTCAATTGGGTTGAGGTCGGGGGATTGTGGAGGCAAGGTCATCTGACTGGTAGTGTATATCATTTATATAACAAACTACCAAAAAAAACAAACAAGAAATCGAACAACTTTTCTGTTAAAAAATAAAACAGATCTGATCCCTACACAGGCTCAAGGAAACCTGGGAGGGCGGGTCTTCCGGCGCCAGTACCCCTTGCAAGTCTTCAGATGTAAAATCCTTAAGTCCCAAAAACTGCCGCAGCCACAATAATGTCCAGTTTCTTAGACTTCTTTGAGACTTGTGCCGTACAGTTTATAACTGTGGCAATGAACGCCACAAAATTCACCTTTTTAACACACAGGGTATCTTTTGACTGGCAGCAGACATTCAGTACAGGCTGTGGTGCGTCCACTACCATGTCTTCACTAGCATCACTTGTTTTCTCAATTATTTTATTCTCCTCCACATAGGAGATTCGATTGACTGCTCAATCTCCTTCACCCTTACAGGGCACTCCAGGAACTCGGGATCATGATCCCCACCACAATTGCAACACCGTCGTCCTTCTACACACCGTTCTTCAATATACTCTGTCCGTCTGCACACACTTGAAACACGGCCAAATCCTTTACAATTCTTACACTGCAATGGTTTGGGGACGAAAGCTCTTACAGCGTATCTTACATAACCAAGCTTCACATGCGCAGGTATTTGCTCTTTATCAAAAAAACAACAGGACCGACAGACTTTCTTATTTCTCTCCATTCGCCCAGCGGGTCAGACGCCGGGCACCGACCACACCAGGAATTCTCTTCAGGTATTCAACCTGAACATCCGTCGTCACCCCTGAGATGACTCCTTTTGACGGTTGCTCTACTCCGAAGTTCAAAACACAAAACTTCTGTTGTTTTGAGTTCTTTTTGAGGCTCACTGCAATCTTCCTCTGTTCTTCAGAAATACAATGAATCAAAAATAAGACCACCCCTGGTCGCTCTGACTGACTCCACTTTTCCCAGCACATACTTCACAATTTTCAACACCTCAAACGGGTTTCCCACATTTGCATCCTTACTCAACAAACGCATCCCAACAAGAAGCGATTCATTATCATTCATACACGAATCCTCCACTCCAATTTTAGACAACATCCTTTTTGTTCCAGTTTTTGCCACTACTGTTGTCCATTCGGAACTTTCGCCTTCCCCAACTTTGCTCGACGCGCTGCTTGATTCGAACTCAGCATCCACTTCCGCCATCTTTTTCCTGAACCAGAACCGTAGTCTTCCACGGAATCGAACTGCGAGCCTTCCCTACAACCTGCAGTAGAGAACGCAATAGTGCGCCCCTCACATCCAACCTGAATCGATATTTGGTTTTAAGCACTGAATCCAGCTTTGCACAGATATGAGCTGGCGAAGGGTACCATGAATTCTATGGTGCTTTCAAGACCCGTGGCGGACGGTGACGTTTAAGATGAGGAGGACGATAATTTTTTTATGAGCATGGCCTTATTTCTATTACAGCATATTGGATGACTGTCATTCATATTCCATTCACCCAGCTCAATGTAACATCGATACGTTTAGGCTTCTATAGGATACTGAAATGTTCCCTATACCCATCATGAGGTTGCTACAACCTAGCTTATGAATGAAAGTTTACAACGTAGGTGCACACAGGTCGAGAGAACAGACAGTAACACATTCAATACCGCCTTGCACACTCTTGCCTGCAACTAGCTGATCTATGATCTAATCATTAGTCCAAACAGTTGCAAACAAGAGTTTCTATTGGACAAATTCAGGTATGTTTATCCCTGTTTCGTTCCGTTTGCTTCCGTTTAAGAAACATTTTTCAACAGAATCGGCGGAATGAATACGCCCCTGATCACACATAAACACAGTTCACTTTCATAGCATCCACATACAAACAGCATGATCACTTGCTCATTGTATAATTCTTTCTCGCATCTACGCGCTCTCCTCTAAACGTTTCCCTTCGTTTGTGGACTTCAGTGCACAACAAATCAGCTGTCTGTGACCAAACCTTCATATCATAACCACTAACCGCTACACACAGCCTACATCGTTGTCACCATATTAGCTAATGTCATAGTCAGCATAGCTACTAACACAAACATGTTAGTAAACCCGCATTAGTAAACCTGCTACAATCATGCAGTACAGTGGTGCTACCCTACAGAGTCAGCAAGCAGTTTAGCAGTTACACCGGCGGGCCCGGGTGGCAATAAATTAATAAAACCAAAAGCTTACAGTGGGGAAAAAAAGTATTTAGTCAGCCACCAATTGTGCAAGTTCTCCCACTTAAAAAGATGAGAGAGGCCTGTAATTTTCATCATAGGTACACGTCAACTATGACAGACAAATTGAGAAAAAAAAATCCAGAAAATCACATTGTAGGACTTTTTAATGAATTTATTTGCAAATTATGGTGGAAAATAAGTATTTGGTCACCTACAAACAAGCAAGATTTCTGGCTCTCACAGACCTGTAACTTCTTCTTTAAGAGGCTCCTCTGTCCTCCACTCGTTACCTGTATTAATGGCACCTGTTTGAACTTGTTATCAGTATAAAAGACACCTGTCCACAACCTCAAACAGTCACACTCCAAACTCCACTATGGCCAAGACCAAAGAGCTGTCAAAGGACACCAGAAACAAAATTGTAGACCTGCACCAGGCTGGGAAGACTGAATCTGCAATAGGTAAGCAGCTTGGTTTGAAGAAATCAACTGTGGGAGCAATTATTAGGAAATGGAAGACATACAAGACCACTGATAATCTCCCTCGATCTGGGGCTCCACGCAAGATCTCACCCCGTGGGTGAGCAAAAATCCCAGAACCACACGGGGGGACCTAGTGAAAGACCTGCAGAGAGCTGGGACCAAAGTAACAAAGCCTACCATCAGTAACACACTACGCCGCCAGGGACTCAAATCCTGCAGTGCAAGACGTGTCCTTCTGCTTAAGCCAGTACATGTCCAGGCCCGTCTGAAGTTTGCTAGAGTGCATTTGGATGATCCAGAAGAGGATTGGGAGAATGTCATATGGTCAGATGAAACCAAAATAGAACTTTTTGGTAAAAACTCAACTCGTCGTGTTTGGAGGACAAAGAATGCTGAGTTGCATCCAAAGAACACCATACCTACTGTGAAGCATGGGGGTGGAAACATCATGCTTTGGGGCTGTTTTTCTGCAAAGGGACCAGGACGACTGATCCGTGTAAAGGAAAGAATGAATGGGGCCATGTATCGTGAGATTTTGAGTGAAAACCTCCTTCCATCAGCAAGGGCATTGAAGATGAAACGTGGCTGGGTCTTTCAGCATGACAATGATCCCAAACACACCGCCCGGGCAACGAAGGAGTGGCTTCGTAAGAAGCATTTCAAGGACCTGGAGTGGCCTAGCTAGTCTCCAGATCTCAACCCCATAGAAAATCTTTGGAGGGAGTTGAAAGTCCGTGTTGCCCAGCGACAGCCCCAAAACATCACTGCTCTAGAGGAGATCTGCATGGAGGAATGGGCCAAAATACCAGCAATAGTGTGTGAAAACCTTGTGAAGACTTACAGAAAACGTTTGACCTGTGTCATTGCCAACAAAGGGTATATAACAAAGTATTGAGAAACTTTTGTTATTGACCAAATACTTATTTTCCACCATAATTTGCAAATAAATTCATTAAAAATCCTACAATGTGATTTTCTGGATTTTTTTTTCTCATTTTGTCTGTCATAGTTGACGTGTACCTATGATGAAAATTACAGGTCTCTCTCATCTTTTTAAGTGGGAGACCTTGCACAATTGGTGGCTGACTAAATACTTTTTTCCCCCACTGTACCTTGACTGGGAAGAGTTCCTGTGTTAGATAGCCATAGCCAGCTAGCTAACATAGCATTCCTCTCTGTTTGAGCTGGGTGTTTGAGTAGGCTAAACTTGCTAGCTGCATTAGCTGAATGTGAAAAAAATACAATGAAATATAGCTAGCTCTCTTTCTCTCGCTCTTGCTTCTCCTTCATTTTTGAAGAAATTCATTTGTTCAAAACTGTTCAACTATTGAGTCAACTACTCACCACATTTTATGCACTGCAGTGCTAGCTAGCTGTAGCTTAATATTTCAGGACTAGATGCATTCCCTGGTCCTTTGATTGGGTGGACAACATGTCAGTTCATGCTGCAAGAGTTCTGATAGGTTGGAGGACGTCCTCCGGAAGTTGTCATAATTACTGTGTAAGTCTATGGAAGGGGGTGAGAACCATGAGCCTCCTAGGTTTTGTATTGAAGTCAATGTACTCAGAGGAGGACGGAAACTAGCTGTCAGAGTGCTGTTGAGGCTACTGTAGACCTTAATTGCAAATCAGTGTGTTTTAATCAATTATTTGGTGACGTGAATATATTTAGTATAGTTTTATCTAAAAATGATAACTTTTTTAAATGTTTCACTATTTTTTATGTATTTTTATTCACTGAGGAGGATGGTCCTTCCCTTCCACCCTTCCTCCACTGTTCAAGACAACTGAGAACGGATGACCGTTCAAAACGATTTTTCACAGTCAGAACTAGTTTCTTTTTGGAGTTCCCAGTTGTCTTGAATGCACTGTAGGCGGAAGTCTGAGATTTCTGAGTTCCGAGTTCCCTGTTGTTTTAAACGCGGCATAATGCTCAGAGGGAGACGGCAGGGTATTCCCTCTGAGTCAGGAACCAAAGCTCCTCCATAGTGACCCGTGACTGCGTTGTCTGCAGCATTCGGTCACATGACAGCTCGATCAGCTGTTCGATTTCACTTACCAGCATGTCAACTGAGCCAGGATCACAGTCAAATGGATTGGGAAGTAGGTCCCAAAGTGCTCTTCCAAGCGTTGGAGGTGAGCAGTCATCACTTGTGTGGGACACGTGCTGATGTGGTATTCGGTTAGAAACATGCATAGCCGAGGGAAGGGGGCATGGTTCGCTTTTGGAAGACTCCCTCCAATAATAATAATTTCCTCTAAATCCACTGATTCGGTCACTCATCTGAATAATGTTTTTGTATTTCCCTTGCATGCTTGCGTTCAGTTCGTTCAGTTTCTCAAATATGTCTGTTACATAGGCAAGGAGACACATTTTCTTTTCATTACACAGAAAGTCAACCAAGTCAGTTTCTTTTACATCCATTATGAATGACAACAGTTCCTCTCTCAATGCGAAAAATCTTTCCAACACCCCCCCTCGATAACCACCAAGTCTCGGCGTGTGAAATAGAACATTGTCATGCTCTGATCCCATTTCCCCACATGGTTTTTGCTAACAGGCGTGCGCGAAGTGGATGGTTTGATGTACTTTATCTCTGAGTTCTGTGCTCAGCTCTTTTGCCGCCAGTTGCTCTCTGTGTATCATAGAATGCGTCATGGCAGAGGGAGACATTCATAACTAGAGTGCAGAGGCCTGCCCGCCATAGATGGAGCCCCATCTGTGCAAAAGCCCACCATTTGATCCCATGGAATCAGTTTTTCTGTCAATATAGCCCCACATATATAGCTAACAAAAGTCAATGCATGGGCATCACAGCCCGCACAGCTAACGTCCATTTGGAGAGCATAAGCTGAGGAGTTTTGAGTCGTTCAGTCAGTTTCCTCTTGATTGCTAGCAATAGCATAAATTCTTAGTTTAACAGTATTATCTGACAAAGGTAGGTCCCGTGTAGCTCATTTGGTAGAGCATGGCGCTTGCAATGCCAGGGTTGTGGGTTCGATTCCCACGGGGGGCCAGTATGAAAATGTATGCACTCACTAACTGTAACTCGCTCTGGATAAGAGCGTCTGCTAAATGACTTAAAATGTAAATGTATTGATGTGATTTCTGTGCCTCTGCCTCCCAACACATTGTTTTCACCTTATCAATTGCAGCCAGTATTATCAAAGTCTCTGCAATAGTGTGCGGTTTCATAGCATAGTGGGCCTAGACATTCACTGTGGGAATGATTTTAAAGTGCAACGGTCAAGTGCGGCCTTTTCCAATGATCTAAGGGTGCTCTCTGGTTGAATTCTATCTTTTAGATTTGAATCATTTTCATTTAGATTTTTAAGGTGAACCGCATTACAATGATTTTGCGATACAAAGACGATATTATAATATAAAAATATTTTTTGGGTATATATTTTTTCTTTAGGATTTTGGAAATTCTCCCGTGACCCCGTTTTCATGTCAGGGACCCCTAGTTTGGGAACCGCTGCATTACACATAACAGTCATTGGAAGAAGGCATCTTCTGTTGGGGGGAGTTGTTAAGATCCCCGTCACTCGGCGTGAACATCAACACTCATCTCTTGCGGTACGGTTCTGGAAGCATAGGGACCTCATCTTTCATATCAGCGATAAATAAATTGATGCACACCTTGATACGGTTAGGGTTAGGGTTCCCACATGGCCATATTTCCATGTTACAGCGCTTGTTTACGGAAAACACATGAGCCCGCCGTGGGAGACGCTAATGGCAGAGAACTGTAGGCAGAAGGCAGAATGGCGCCTAGAGATTTGGAGCTAGGCCTTCCCAGTCCTTACCACATCATCTTCATTCATTCATTCGTTCATTCGTTCATCCTTTTCTCAGGTTGGACCATGCCAATCCAATCCTTCTCCTTTCCACTGCCTGAGACGAGGTTCTTCCAGGCTGGACAACATGTCTACAAGTTCAAGATCAGGGGAGGCAACAACTGCAGGTGTGTGTGTGTGTGTGTGTGTGTGTGTGTGTGTGTGTGTGTGTGTGTGTGTGTGTGTGTGTGTGTGTGTGTGACACCTAGGCTGATTAGTGGACTTTATATTTCCACAGTGAAGTGAAGGTGATAGGAGAAGAGTTTGTCAATCAGGAATTAGAGGTAAGTCACTTTGTCATTCATCTATGCATTCATTAATCAATTCTTCCATCCTTTCATCCATTAATTAATTCATATATTAATGAATTCATTCATTCATCCCTCCATCCATCCTTTTATTTAGCTCATCCATGTTTCTCTCTCCCTGTAGAATGCCATCAGAGCGGTGCTAGCCAACCTGGACTGTCTCCAGCCCTTCACTACCACACATTTCACTGTATACCCCTGTATCCTTCCTCAGACACACCAGTGTTTCCCCTATATTCATTTAGCAGTTTTCGGGATTGTAAATCGTTTCCATTGTAAACTTCAACGACTAAAACCAGATATAAAGTATGTAGAAAAGATCATGGACCTATATATTTTTAAGAATATCTTTTGAGAAATAGCAACCACCTAAATAAAAAGCAGACAGTCAGGGAGAATATAAAATCCAAAAAATGTCATGGCACGAGGCCCCCATTTTGTTATAGTGTTTGAGTCACTCAAATAGCATAAGAACACAGCATAAGTCATGGCGTGAAGTTAGCTTTAAAACGGCAACATTTTGTCACTGCGGCCAAGAGGAGGGCCTCTAAAACTTTCTGTGCCCCCCGGACCCCCCTAGCAAAAGGACACCAACCCCCAACGCAAACTTTGCCACCCCTGCTGAAATAAATCCTAGGGGAAACACTACACACACACACACACACACACACACACACACACACACACTGGACTGTCTCCTCACACACTGATCTAAAAGAGCAACGGGCTGTTGCTCTATTTTACAGTCCACGATTTATTTACATTAGTTTGCGTTTTGTAATAGATGCAGAACTTATATGCAAACTTAGTGTTACCCTAGGCAATGCCAAGTTATCTCAATGACTTGGTAAATAAGTTGGCGTTAACTTGGCGTTGCCCAGGGTATCTCAGTAAATATTTGGTAAATACCAGGTGACTGTCAGTGGTTGTTGTTGTTGTTGTTGTTGTTGTTCTTGACGTTGCTGACTGACCAGACAAGAGTAAGTGGAAGAGAGTGTCCAAGTTTAAATTTGAGAAGCTGTCGGGAGAGAAGCTGTCTGCTTACCCCTACCTAATCACTGTGTACCTCGAGAATAACACACACACTGGTGAGTACCTGTACTCACCACACACACACACACACACACACACACACACACACACACACACACAGGTGAGTTTACATCTTACCTTTTCTTTTCTTTCAGTAATGTGTGTGGAAGAGTGCTGGACACCAGTGAGTACTATTCTCTGTTCTATGATCACTACACCATGAATTAGACAAGTTAAAGTGTTGTCAGTGTTCAACTCTGAAGCTCATGTAGGTTTGTGGCAGACCTGGGTTCAAATACTATTTGAAATAATTTCATTGATTTTATCTGTGCGGATTGAGCTTGCCTGGCATTCTAGGCAGGCTAAAGCAAAAGCTATTTAAAAGATTTCGAATAGTATTTGAACCCAGGTCTGGTTCATGGTGCAGGTGAGAGCAGCAGAACCTGTCCCTCTCCTTCCTCCCAGTCCTCCTGAGCCCCAGACCAAGCGCAGTAAGACAAGACCGCCACATGGGGGCACCCTAGCACAGCAGCAAAGAGACACAGACTGTCTCACCATGCAGGGACCACAGTCACAGATACGTCAGTGAGTGTGTGTGTGTGTGTGTCCTTTTGTCTTCCTTCCTGCCTGCTGCCCTACCTCACACACACGCACACACACACACACACACACACACACACACACTCCAGTCACACACACACCAGTCATTCAGTTATGAAACAGTCAGACGGTGTGGCAAGAGAATCGGGCATCATCTCAATCAGCCTGTCAGTCAGAGCAGCGGGCCGACAATAATGATTTAGCTTCATACACAAATGCACACTCCACTCTCGCACACACACACACAGACACAACACACAGTTTGTTGAGGCAGAAGTAAGCAGGTTAAACGAGACACTGAGAATATAAATCAGACGGCTAATTTAAACCCCTTTTAATGTCGATGTCCGCGGAAATCTAATTGGCATAATAAAGAAATCCCCATCAGAATCTGTCCGTTTAAGCTACAGATATCAGTTGGGCTCATGGGCTGCGTCTCAATCCACCACATCCGCTGATGTCGGCCTTCTGCATCTGCAGTGGAAGGTGGCAGAGCTACGGCTGTGTTTGTCACACGATGAGACACCCCCGAAAACCGGTCTTCTCAAGAAAACGTCTGTAGTGTTCGAACGGTTTGGCCTAAACACTGATATGACCCCTTCTATGGAAAGGTGAGACTCACAAACGTGTACATGTTTTGCTCAAGGACAACCCTCACAAGACTCGTCTGAAGGTAGCCCGGTACCAGTTTAAAAACGTATAGAAGTAAAGGGAAAGAGGATGCCTAGTCAGTTGTACAGTTGAAGTCAGAAGTTTACGTACACTTAGGTTGAAGTCATTAAAACTAGTTTTTCAACCACTCCACAAATGTCTTGTTAACAAACTATAGTTTTGGCAAGTCGGTTAGGACATCTACTTTGTGCATGACACAAGTAATTTTTCCAACAATTGTTTACAGACAGATTATTTCACTTATAATTCACTGTATCACAATTCCAGTGGGTCAGAAGTTTACATACACTAAGTTGACTGTGCCTTTAAACAGCTTGGAAAATTCCAGAAAATGATGTCATGACTTTAGAAGCTTCTGATAGGCTAATTGACATCATTTAAGTCAATAGGAGGTGTACCTGTGGATGTATTTCAAGGCCTACCTTCAAACTCCGTGCCTCTTTGCTTGACATCATGGGAAAATCAAAAGAAATCAGCCAAGACCTCAGAAAAAACATCTGTTCATCCTTGGGAGCAATTTCCGAACGCCTGAAGGTACCACGTTCATCTGTACAAACAATAGTACGCAAGTGTAAACAAGTAACAAAGTATGAACGTACTTTGGTGCGAGAAGTGCAAATCTGTCACGGTTTCGGCCGAGGCTGCTCCTCCTCCTGGTTCGGGCAGGCTTCGGCGTTCGCCGTCCCCGGAATACTAGCTGCCACCGTTATATGTTTCGTGTGTTGATTGCTTTGGTCTGTCTGGTACACCTGTGTCTGTGTCCTAATTACGTGTCCTATAAGTTCCCTGTTTTGTGTTAGTTATATTGTGTGTTGTTGTCCGCGTGTCTTTTGAGCTGCGTGTTTTGCGCTCTTCATGGTATTTGTTTTACGCATGTTGCGTACTGTTTTTCGCCTCTGTATTTTCGAGGTCGTGTATGGATTATTGTGCACTTTACTAATAGTAAAGTTTGTTGGACTAAACCTCTGTGTCCTGCGCCTGACTCCTCATCACATCCACATCGGTACCATACTGACAGAACAACACACCACTTATGGAGTCAGCAGGATCAGCGACGACAGCCTGGTCACTAGAAGAACGGCTCAGTCAGCAGGACTCCATGATCCGGCAACTGGAGGCCGTTCTAGGCGAGGTGTCCAACACTCTGCACCGGCTGGCTAGTGGAGAGGTGCCCACGTCCACATACACCATCCCATCGCCACCGGTCAATCCTCCTCTCTCAGCGCCCGGAACCCAGTGGTATTCGGCTCTCGCTCCCGAGGGCATATGACGGTTCTGCAGCCGGGTGTCAGGGGTTCCTCCTGCAGATAGAACTATACCTGGCTACTATACACCCAGCGCCCTCGGGATACGAGAGCGTCTCCGCCCTCATCTCCTGTCTATCCGGAAAGGCGTTGGAATGGGCCAACGCCGAATGGAGGAGAATAGACGCAGCTACCATCACCTACGCTGAGTTCTCCCGCCGCTTCCGGGCAGTCTTCGATCACCCACCTGAAGGGAAGGCGGCGGGGGAGCGTCTGTTCTACCTCCGACAGGAGAAGAGGAGCGCACAGGAGTTCGCACTGGAGTTCCGGACGTTAGCTGCGGATGCGGGATGGAATGAGAGGGCCCTCATCGACCAGTACCGGTGTAGCCTGCGAGAGGACGTTCGTCGTGAGCTGGCCTGCAGGGACACCAACCTATGCTTCGACCAGCTGGTGGACATCTCCATCCGGCTTGACACCCTGCTGGCCACCCGCGGACGTCCCCGAGTGGGGGTCGTCCATTCCATCCTCCAGCACCTCCGAGCCAATTTCCTATGGAGCTCGGGGTGCTGGCGCTAGAGAGAGGAGGAGGGAGAACCCGAGGAGGGCCACCCCCTGCACCAACTGTGGCCGTGGAGGACACACCGCGGCCAGGTGCTGGGGAGGGTCTTCTGAGAGAGGGGACAACAGGTCACGCACTGGGGAGTCATTTCAGGTGAGTAGGCGCCCCCACTTACCCAGAGCTCTCTGTTGGTCACATGAGTATTCCTGTGCGTTTTCCACAGGTGGCACCTCATTCCCAGCATAAGGCGCTAGTAGATTCAGGCGCAGCTGGGAACTTTATTGATCGGGCATTTTGTGCTAGGTTAGGAATTCCCCTTCGGCCGGTAGAAGTTCCATTCCCTGTCCATGCATTAGACAGCCGGCCGTTGGGGTCGGGTCTGATCAGGGATGTCACAGCACCGCTGACGATGACTACGCAGGGGGTCACGAGGAAATCATTCAGTTCTATCTGATTGACTCTCCTGCGTACCCAGTGGTGTTGGGGCTTCCCTGGTTAAGCACCCACGATCCTACCATAGCGTGGCAACAGAGGGCTCTTATGGAGTGGTCTGCCCAGTGTGTAGGGAGATGTCTAGGTGTTTCCATAGGGGCGACCTCGGTAGAGAGTCCGAACCAAGTGCCCGCACTGCGCATTCCCCCCGAAGTATGAGGATTTAGCACTAGCGTTTAGCAAATTGAGGGCAGCACGGCTACCTCCTCATAGACAGGGGGACTGTGCGATAAATCTCCAGACCGGAGCAGCTCTTCCCAGGAGTCATGTGTATCCCCTGTCTCAAGAGGAAACTGCGGCTATGGAGACTTACATAGCCGAGTCCTTGGCACAGGGATACATACGGCCCTCTACTTCTCCGGTCTCCTCGAGTTTCTTCTTTGTGAAGAAGAAGGACGGGGGATTGTGCCCGTGTATTGATTACCGTAGTCTCAATCAGATCACAGTAAAATACAGTTACCCACTTCCACTGATTGCGCACGATGACGGAGTCATTACGCGGAGCCCGGGTTCTTCACAAAGTTGGATCTCAGGAGCGCGTACAATTTGGTGCGCATTAGGGAGGGGGGATGAATGGAAAACAGCATTTAGCACCACCTCGGGTCATTGACGAGTATCTCGTCATGCCGTACGGGTTAATGAATGCTCCTTCAGTCTTCCAATCCTTTGTTGATGAGATTTTCCGGGACATGCATGGGCAGGGTGTAGTGGTGTACATTGACGACATTCTAGTGTATTCTTCTACACGAGCCGAGCATGTAGCCCAGGTGCGCCGAGTATTGAGACGACTGTTGGAGCATGACTTGTATGTCAAGGCAGAGAAATGCCTGTTCTTCCAGGAGTCCGTCTCTTTTTTTGGGTTATCGGTTGTCCGCGTCTGGCGTGGAGATAGAGGTAGATCGGGTATCGGCTGTGCGTAATTGGCAAACTCCAACCACCGTAAAAGAGGTGCAGCGGTTCTTGGGTTTTGCTAATTACTACCGGAGGTTTATCCGGGGCTTTGGACAGGTTGCAGCTCCCATTACGTCCCTGCTAAAGGGGGTCCGGTGCGCTTGCAGTGGTCAGCTGAGGCGGACAGGGCATTTGTCAAGCTGAAGAACCTGTTCGCCTCGGCCCCGGTGCTGGCGCATCCGGATCCCTCTTTGCCTTTCCAAGTAGAGGTGGACGCGTCCGAGACCGGTATTGGGGCAGTCCTGTCACAACGGTCCGGCACGCCACCTAAGCTCCGCCCCTGTGCGTTCTACTCCAAGAAGCTCAGCTCGGCGGAGCGCAATTATGACGTTGGGGACAGGGAGCTGTTAGCTGTAGTCCAGGCCCTAAAGGTGTGGAGGCATTGGCTTGAGGGGGCTCAACACCCCTTTTCTCATTCTGACTGATCACCGTAACCTGGAGTACATCCGGGCAGCTAGGAGATTGAACCCTCGTCAGGCTAGGTGGAACATGTTCCTGACCCGGTTTGTTTTTAAGATCACATACATCCCTGGGTCCCAGAACGGTAAGGCAGACGCACTGTCCCGGCAGTATGACACGGAGGAGAGGTCCATTGAGCCTACTTCCATACTGCCGGAGTCTTGTCTGGTGGCTCCGGTAGTATGGGAGGTCGATGCGGAAATCGAGCGGGCGCTGCGTACCGACCCTACTCCCCCCGAGTGTCCTGTGGGGCGGACGTACGTTCCGCTTGAGGTTCGTGATCGGCTTATTTCTTGGGCTCATACATCACCCTCCTCTGGACATCCTGGTATTGGTCGGACGGTGCACTGCCTTAGCGTGAAATACTGGTGGCCAACGTTAGCCAGGGATGTGAGGGTTTATGTCTCCTCCTGCTCGGTGTGTGCCCAGTGTAAGGCACCTAGACATTTGCCCAGGGGTAAGTTACATCCTCTGCCCGTTCCACAACGACCATGGTCCCACCTCTCGGTAGATTTTGTGACCGATCTACCCCCTTCCCAGGGTAATACCACCATTTTGGTCGTTGTGGATCGGTTTTCTAAGGCCTGTCGTCTCCTCCCACTGCCGGGTCTCCCTACTGCCCTACAGACCGCCGAGGCCCTCTTTACCCACGTGTTCCGGCACTATGGGGTCCCCGAGGATATTGTGTCCGACCGAGGTCCCCAGTTCACCTCCAGAGTCTGGGGGGCTTTCATGGAACGCCTGGGGGTCTCGGTTAGCCTTACCTCGGGGTACCACCCAGAGAGCAATGGGCAGGTTGAACGTGTGAACCAGGATGTGGGTAGGTTTTTGAGGTCCTATTGCCGGGACCGGCCGGAGGAGTGGTCGAGGTATATCCCCTGGGCAGAGATGGCCCAGAACTCTCTCCGCCACTCCTCCACCGGATTAACACCTTTCCAGTGTATTTTAGGGTATCAGCCGGTCCTGGCACCGTGGCACGAGAGCCAGACCGAGGCCCCTGCCGGTGGACGAGTGGATTCGGCGCTCGGAAGAGACGTGGGACGCTGCCCATGTCCATCTGCAGCGTGCCATCCGTCAACAGAAGGCGAGCGCCGATCGCCACCGCAGTGAGGGGCCGGTGTACGCACCGGGAGATCGAGTCTGGCTCTCGACTCGAAACCTGCCCCTCCGCCTGCCCTGCCGGAAGCTGGGTCGGCGGTTTGTGGGGCCCTTCAAAGTCCTGAGAAGATTGAACGAGGTGTGTTACAGATTACAACTGCCTATTGAGTACAAAAATATTAACCCCTCGTTCCATGTGTCTCTTCTCAGGCCGGTGGTAGCTGGTCCACTCCAAGAGGAGGAGATAGGAGAGACCCCTCCACCCCCTTTGGACATCGAGGGGGCACCGGCGTACAGGGTCCGGACTATATTGGACTCGAGGCGCCGGAGGAGTGGTCTCCAGTATCTCGTGGAGTGGGAGGGGGTACGGTCCGGAGGAACGGTGCTGGGTGCCTAGGAGGGACATCCTCGACCCATCCCTCCTGACAGAGTTCCACCGTGGGCATCCCACGCGCCCGGGTCTGCGTCCTCCTGGCCGTCCCCGAGACCGGGGGTCGGCGCACGGCTGGAGCCGCGCGTCAAGGGGGGTACTGTCACGGTTTCGGCCGAGGCTGCTCCTCCTCCTGGTTCGGGCAGGCTTCGGCGTTCGCCGTCCCCGGAATACTAGCTGCCACCGTTGTATGTTTCGTGTGTTGATTGCTTTGGTCTGTCTGGTACACCTGTGTCTGTTTGTGTCCTAATTACGTGTCCTATAAGTTCCCTGTTTTGTGTTAGTTATATTGTGTGTTGTTGTCCGCGTGTCTTTTGAGCTGCGTGTTTTGCGCTCTTCATGGTATTTGTTTTACGCATGTTGCGTACTGTTTTTCGCCTCTGTATTTTCGAGGTCGTGTATGGATTATTGTGCACTTTACTAATAGTAAAGTTTGTTGGACTAAACCTCTGTGTCCTGCGCCTGACTCCTCATCACATCCACATCGGTACCATACTGACAAAATCAATCAATCCCAGAACAACAGCAAAGGACCTTGTGAAGATGCTGGAAGAAACAGGTACAAAAGTATCTATATCAGAGGTAAAACGAGTCCTAAATCGACATCTCCAAAACCGCCATAGAAAAAGCCAGATTACGGTTTGCAACTGCACATGGGGACAAAGATCGTACTTTTTGGAGAAATGTCCTCTGGCCTGATGAAACAAAAATAGAACTGTTTGGCCATAATGACCATCGTTATGTTTGGAGGAAAAAGGGGAGACAAAGAACACCATCCCAACCGTGAAGCACGGGGGTGGCAGCATCATGCTGTGGGGGTGCTTTGCTGCAGGAGGGACTGGTGCACTTCACAAAATAGATTGCATCATGAGGAAGGAAAATTATGTGGATATATTGAAGCAACATCTCAAGACATCAGTCAGGAAGTTAAAGCTTGGTCGCAAATGGGATCTTCCAAATGGACAATGACCCCAAGCATACTTACAAAGTTGTGGCAAAATGGCTTAAGGACAACAAAGTCAAGGTATTGGAGTGGCCATCACAAAGCCCTGACCTCAATCTTATAGAACATTTGTGGGCAGAACTGAAAAAAGCGTGTGTGAGCAAGGAGGCCTACAAACCTGACCCAGTTACACCAGCTCTGTCAGGAGGAATGGACCAAAATTCACCCAACTTATTGTGGGAAGCTTGTGGAAGGCTACCTGAAACGCTTGACCCAAGTTAAACAATTTAAAGGCAATGCTACCAAATACTAATTGAGTGTATGTAAACTTCTAACCCACTGGGAATGTCATGAAAGAAATAATAGCTGAAATAAATCATTCTCTCTACTATGATTCTGAAATTTCACATTCTTAAAATTAAGTGGTGATCCTAACTGACCTAAGACAGGGAATTTTTACTAGGATTAAATGTCAGGAATTGTGAAAAACTGAGTTTAAATGTATTTGGCTAAGGTGTATGTAAACTTCCGACTTCAACTGTACAATTGTAGTTTAGTGCCTAAATATGGTTAAATTTTGTACAAATAATTTCCTGATCTTTCTTATATCTGTGATATTCCGTCCTTTTGAGTCTGTTATTCGGT